>NW_026112183.1:167500-198893 GCF_024679095.1 Eriocheir sinensis | reverse complement strand
CACTTTAAAAAAAAAAATTGTTAATAATTTTATATATATTTTCTTTTTGTGGCTACAAGCTAATAGAAAGTGGCACAATTATGGTCAAATTCAAATTTGAAGCCTCTAAGGAAATAAACTGGTGGTTAGTTATATTTCATTATGTAATTGATACATTTTGAATTTTTCAGACAGGGAAATACATCATGGTAAAGACTGAAAAATTATTTGACTGAACTGAATTTTGATACAGATCTACAAATATCCTATATTATTGTACATAAATATTAGTAGATTAATAACAGGCTGGGAGTGTAGAGCCCTAGGGCAACTGACCCACCCTAACCTGTTTTGATTATTTTACAGAAACTTTATGAATTGATATTGGCCTGCCTAAAGCCATGATTGGGGACAACCTAGCCTCTCACATGTTTGCTGACATTCTTGCCAGAGTGTGAGGAGAGCATAACATCAAGTTCATGATGCTTTCCTCCAAATAGCAATACATCTCCTTCAGCCTTTAGATGTTTGTGTATATGGTCCCATGAAAAGAGTATGGTGAAAAATTTTAAAAGAATGGAGTTCAGTCTGGCCTAATAAGCATTTCCTCACCAATTTTCCAAAACAATGATTCCCATACCTTCTTTCTGCAACTCTGCAATGGCATGCCCAACATGAGTGGAATTACTTGTTAAGTCCTATGCAACCACAGGAATTCATCCTTCAGACAAATCACAGTGCTGAAAAGGCTGGCAGCACCAAGGTGAGTCACCAGCAACAAATTTGGTCAGTCCCTTGATTCATTGATCACATAAAAGAATTGCGATATGCAGCAAACACAAAGCCAAATGCTGTTGTTAGTCAAAGACTTTTGTGTCACCTGGGCAAAAGTAAAAGTTACTACTGCAGATGTCACGGTTCTGAAGTCGACATGCAGCAGGTCCATCAAGAGCAGTACACCAGCTGCATCCTACTGAAAACAATAAACAAGGTCACCAGCACCTGATTCTAGTACCCTCTGAGTACACTCTTTTCTGACATTGAACCTGGTTGAGCCTGGATGGATGATGTTGTATGCGAGGCAGAGGGTACCAGCAATGCAGCTGGAGACCATGCCATTGTTAGAACAGGGTGATTATGTTCTGATCAGGTTCTCGAGAGCTAAAAGCAACCTATTCCATTATGTAGGAATAACGGAAAAAGGATTTCCAGTGATATTTGGAGCCTCAATTACTTGAGAAACAAACACAGGTGTGGTGACAGAAAAAGCACTTCTGCTTTGATAAACCTTTAAATCCTGATATTTTGGACACTAATTTACATGATATTAATAACAAATTACCCAAACCAACATTTGTAAAGAACAAAAATGATGTTCTCTGCCTCTCTATTCACTGGAGTGATGGTGAGATAGGCACCTGATTTGTGCTTGAATGTGCTTTTATTTGGTGTCGGCCCACTTGCCCCAAAGCTTGGGGTAAGTGTTTGAACATGTACCTCCATATATATGATATGCAAAAGGATTTCATTACTGTCACAGATAGTCATAGTTCTGTTCTACTTATTCAAGAACAAAACTTTCAAAATGTATGTTACTTTTAATTTGACATTGAAAAACTCTAAAAAGCGGCCACTATATATATATATATATATATATATATATATATATATATATATATATATATATATATATATATATATATATATATATATATATATATATATATATATATATATATATATATATATATATATATATATATATATATATATATATATATATATATATATATATATATATAATTCAGTTCATTAGATGTTTTCCTCTTGATATAACACTTAAAATCATTTTAAATACAGTCTATTTAGTTTTGATTTAGAACATGTTTTTTTTAATCTGATCACTTGAATTATATTGAAACAACCCTGCAACCCTGCAACCAGGGAGGAAGGTGTTGGTCTGTGTGTCTGTTGTACGGCTGTGGTTGGGTGGCTGTGGTTGGGTGGCTGTGGTTGGGTGGCTGTGGTTGGGTGGCTGTGGTTGGGTGGCGGTGGTTGGGTGGCTGTGGTTGTGTGGCTGTGGGTGTGTGGGTGTGGTTGGGTGGCTGTAATTGGGTGTGGTTGGGGGGGTGTGGTGGGGGGGGTTTGGTTGGGTGGGTTGGGTTGGGGGGCGGGGGGGGGGTGGGTGTGGTTGGGTGGCTGTGGTTGGGTGGCTGTGGTTGGGTGGCTGTGGTTGGGTGGGTGTGGTTGGGTGGCTGTGGTTGGGTGGCTGTGGTTGGGTAGTGTGGCTGGGTGGGTGTGGCTTGGGTGGGTGGTTGGGTGGCTGTGGTTGGGTGTGGTGTGGTTGGAGTGGTTGGGTGGGTGGTTGGGTGGCTGTGGTTGGGTGGGTGTGGTTGTGGTGGCTGTGGTTGGGTGGCTGTGGCGGTGTGTGGTTGGGTGGCTGTGGTTGGTGGGGTGTGTTTGGGTGGCTGTGGTTGGGGGGTTGTGGTTGGGTGGCTGTGGTTGGGTGGCTGTGGTTGGGTGGCTGTGGTTGGGTGGCTGTGGTTGGGTGGCTGTGGTTGGGTGGCTGTGGTTGGGTGGCTGTGGTTGGGTGGCTGTGGTTGGGTGGCTGTGGTTGGGTGGGTGTGGTTGGGTGGCTGTGGTTGGGTGGCTGTGGTTGGGTGGGTGTGGTTGAGTGGGTGTGGTTGGGTGGCTGTGGTTGGGTGGCTGTGGTTGGGTGGCTGTGGTTGGGTGGCTGTGGTTGGGTGGCTGTGGTTGGGTGGGTGTGGTTGGGTGGGTGTGGTTGGGTGGGTGTGGTTGGGTGGGTGTGGTTGGTGTTCTGTGGTTGGGTGGGTGTGGTTGGGTGGCTGTGGTTGGGTGGGTGTGGTTGGGTGGCTGTGGTTGGGTGGGTGTGGTTGGGTGGCTGTGGTTGGGTGGCTGTGGTGGGTGGTTGGTTGGGTGGGTGTGGTTGGGTGGCTGTGGTTGGGTGGGTGTGGTTGGGTGGCTGTGGTTGGGTGGCTGTGGTTGGGTGGCTGTGGTTGGGTGGGTGTGGTTGGGTGGGTGTGGTTGGGTGGGTGTGGTTGGGTGGCTGTGGTTGGGTGGGTGTGGTTGGGTGGCTGTGGTTGGGTGGCTGTGGTTGGGTGGGTGTGGTTGGGTGGCTGTGGTTGGGTGGCTGTGGTTGGGTGGCTGTGGTTGGGTGGCTGTGGTTGGGTGGCTGTGGTTGGGTGGCTGTGGTTGCTTCCGTCACAGATGAGCATTTTTCCGCTCGGTCAGAGATGCTCAACCTGCTCACCGTATCTGCATTTCACTCAGCGCTCACCGAAATCATGAGCAGACAGACTAGAACACCAGGCGTATCTATGTTTTTCCTTGCTGTGTGTTTCCCCCAGCGAGGAGGTATTTCTCGTAACACCGCCCAGTGATGTGTCGAGTAGATTTAAACTACCCTAATCGAACTTGCTGTGACCTAGCTAACGACTCCACTGGCTGTTACGCTCACCCTCCAACCCCCCTCCATTACATGCCGAGGCACCCCCAAGATACTAATTTTGAAAAGTTCGAAAAAGTGAAAAAATTGTTTGATGTGTTCTCCGAGTTCATGGTGCCGTTGTTCAGTAATGGTGCATGGTATGGTTGTGGTTGGGGTGTGGTTGGGTGCGGAATTTTCTTGGCTTTTTAATGGTGGTAAGGAGAGTTTCTGGATGTGGAGGGAAAGCTGTGAAAATTGAGAAAATGTGAAGGAAGGTGGGGGTTAAAGGTAGGAAAAAGTACAAATTTTGTGATATGTTCTCTGAGTTTATGGTGCTGTAGTTCAGTAATGGTGCATGGTATGGTTGTGGTTGAGGTGTGGTTAGGTGCGGAATTTTCTTGGCTTTTTAATGGTGGTAAGGAGAGTTTCTGGATGTGGAGGGAAAGCTGTGAAAATGGAGAAAATGTGAAGGAAGGTGGGGGTCAAAAGTGGGAAAAAGTAAAAATTTTGTGATATGTTTTCCGAGTTTATGGGGCTGTAGTTCATTAATGGTGCATGGTATTGTTGTGGTTGGGGTGTGGTTAGGTGCGGAATTTCCTTGGCTTTTTAATGGTGGTAAGGAAAGTTTGTGGATGTGGAGGGAAAGCTGTGAAAATGGAGAAAATGTGAAGGAAGGTGAGGGTCAAAGGTGGGAAAAAGTAAAAATTTGTGATATGTTTTCCGAGTTTATGGTGCTGTAGTTCAGTAATGGTGCATGGTATGGTTGTGGTTAAAGTATGGTTGGATGCGGAATTTCCTTGGCTTTTTAATGGTGCTAAGGAAAGTCTGTGGATGTCAAGGGAAAGCTGTGAAAATGGAGAAAATCTGAAGGAAGGTGGGGGTCAAAAGTGGGAAAAAGTAAAAATTTGTGATATGTTCTCTGAGTTTATGGTGCTGTAGTTCAGTAATGGTGCATGGTATGGTTGTGGTTGAGGTGTGGTTGGGTGCGGAATTTCCTTGCCTTTTTAATCGTGCTAAGGAAAGTTTATGTTTGTGATGGAAAAGCTGTGAAAATGGCAAAAATGTGAAGGAAGGTGGGGGTCAAAAGTGGAAAAAAGTAAAAATTTGTGATATGTTCTCTGAGTTTACGGTGCCGTAGTTCAGTAATGGTGCATGGTATGGTTGTGGTTGAGGTGTGGTTGGGTGCGGAATTTCCTTGGCTTTTTAATGATGCTAAGTAGAGTCCGTGGATGTGAAGGGAAAGCTGTGAAAATGGAGAAAATGTGAAGGAAGGTGAGGGTCAAAAGTGGGAAAAAGTAAAAAATTGTGATATGTTTTCCGAGTTTATGGTGCTGTAGTTCAGTAATGGTGCATGGTATGGTTATGGTTGAAGTATGGTTGGATGCGGAATTTCCTTGGCTTTTTAATGGTGCTAAGGAGAGTCTGTGGATGTGAAGGGAAAGCTGTGAAAATTGCAAAAATATGAAGGAAGGTGGGGGTCAAAAGTGGGAAATCACCAAAACATATAATTTCCGTAAGACATGATCAAGGTTTAAGATGTAAGTAAATAAGTAGATATGTAAGTAAGTAAGTAAGTACATAAGTAGGATGTGACTGAAAAAGGGTTGCCTACTAATTTCAAGACACACACACACACACACACACACACACACACACAGAGGTATACCAAAACGCACACAGCCCCACCCCCCCAAAAAATATTAAAGATACGCACACAAGCCTCAAAAAACGCACACAAGCCTCAGAAAACGCACACAAGCCTCAAAAAATGCACACAAGCCTCAGAAAACGCACACAAGCTTCAGAAAACGCACACAAGCCTCAGAAAACGCACACAAGCCTCAGAAAACGCACACAAGCCTCAGAAAACGCACACAAGCTTCAGAAAACGCACACAAGCCTCAGAAAACGCACACAAGCTTCAGAAAATACACACAAGCCTCAGAAAACGCACACAAGCCTCAGAAAACGCACACAAGCCTCAGAAAACGCACACAAGCCTCAGAAAACGCACACAAGCCTCAGAAAACGCACACAAGCCTCAGAAAACGCACACAAGCCTCAGAAAACGCACACAAGCCTCAAAAAACGCACACAAGCTTCGGAAAACGCACACAAGCCTCAGAAAACGCACACAAGCCTCAGAAAACGCACACAGGCTTCGGAAAACGCAAACAAGCCTCAGAAAATGCACACAAGCTTCAGAAAACGCACATGGCCCAGAGAACTTCCCATACGCACACGCCGAAACCCATACTTACAGGGACAGAGAAATACGTACACAGACGCACATGACCCCCATGAAAATGAAAATCACACACAAGCCTCAGTAAACGCACACGACCCAGACAACATCCCATACACACACACCGAAACCCATACTTACAGGGACAGAGAAATACGTACACAGACGCACATGACCCCCCATAAAAATGAAAAACGCACACAAGCTTCGGAAAACGCACACGGCCCAGACAACATCCCATACGCACACGCCGGAACCCATACTTACAGGGACAGAGAAATACGTACACAGACGCACATGACCCCATATAAATGAAAAACGCACACAAGCTTCGGAAAACGCACACGGCCCAGAAAACACCCCATACGCACATGACTGTTTCTCTCGCAAGTCCCAAAAAGTCCCCCATTAAGCGTACCGCCATTTTTGGGTCGTGATCTATAGACTCCCTCATAGAGTCCCTACAGCCTAAGATTTGGACGCCATTGTTGGGCCAGTGTTCCCGCCGCGCCTTTCAAACAAAACAGGCCCAATAATGGCGTCCAAATCTATGGAGGGAGTCTATCTATGGAGGGAGTCTATCTATCAAGGGAGTCTATCTATCGAGGGAGTCTATCTATCAAGGGAGTCTATCTATCAAGGGAGTCTATCTATCGAGGGAGTCTATCTATCAAGGGAGTCTATCTATGGAGGGAGTCTATCTATCAAGGGAGTCTATCTATCGAGGGAGTCTATCTACCGAGGGAGTCTATCTATCGAGGGAGTCTATCTATCGAGGGAGTCTATCTACCGAGGGAGTCTATCTACCGAGGGAGTCTATCTACCGAGGGAGTCTATCTACCGAGGGAGTCTATCTATCGAGGGAGTCTATCTATCGAGGGAGTCTATCTATCGAGGGAGTCTATCTATCGAGGGAGTCTATCTATCGAGGGAGTCTATCTATCGAGGGAGTCTATCTATCAAGGGAGTCTATCTATCGAGGGAGTCTATCTATCGAGGGAGTCTATCTATCGAGGGAGTCTATCTATCGAGGGAGTCTATCTATCGAGGGAGTCTATCTATCGAGGGAGTCTATCTATCGAGGGAGTCTATCTATCGAGGGAGTCTATCTATCGAGGGAGTCTATCTATCGAGGGAGTCTATCTACCGAGGGAGTCTATCTATCGAGGGAGTCTATCTACCGAGGGAGTCTATCTATCGAGGGAGTCTATCTACCGAGGGAGTCTATCTACCGAGGGAGTCTATCTACGGAGTCTATCTATCAAGGAGTCTATCTACCGAGGAGTCTATCTATCGAGGGAGTCTATCTATCGAGGAGTCTATCTACCGAGGAGTCTATCTATCAAGGAGTCTATCTACCGAGGGAGTCTATCTACCGAGGAGTCTATCTATCGAGGAGTCTATCTATCGAGGAGTCTATCAAGGGAGTCTATCTATCGAGGAGTCTATCTACCGAGGAGTCTATCTACCGAGGGAGTCTATCTATCAAGGAGTCTATCTATCAAGGAGTCTATCTATCGAGGGAGTCTATCTAGAGGAGTCTATCTATCGAGGAGTCTATCTATGGAGGAGTCTATCTATCAGGGAGTCTATCTACCGAGGAGTCTATCTATCGAGAGTCTATCTATGGAGGAGTCTATCTATCAAGTCTATCTACCGAGGAGTCTATCTACCGAGGGAGTCTATCTATCGAGGTCTATCTATGGAGGGAGTCTATCTACCGAGGGAGTCTATCTACCGAGGGAGTCTATCTATCGAGGGAGTCTATCTATCGAGGGAGTCTATCTATCGAGGGAGTCTATCTATCGAGGGAGTCTATCTATGGAGGGAGTCTATCTATCGAGGGAGTCTATCTATCGAGGGAGTCTATCTATCGAGGGAGTCTATCTACCGAGGGAGTCTATCTATCGAGGGAGTCTATCTATCGAGGGAGTCTATCAAGGGAGTCTATCTATCGAGGGAGTCTATCTACCGAGGGAGTCTATCTACCGAGGGAGTCTATCTATCGAGGGAGTCTATCTATCGAGGGAGTCTATCTATCGAGGGAGTCTATCTACCGAGGGAGTCTATCTATCGAGGGAGTCTATCTATGGAGGGAGTCTATCTATGGAGGGAGTCTATCTATGGAGGGAGTCTATCTATGGAGGGAGTCTATCTATGGAGGGAGTCTATCTACCGAGGGAGTCTATCTACCAAGGGAGTCTATCTATCGAGGGAGTCTATCTACCGAGGGAGTCTATCTATCGAGGGAGTCTATCTATCGAGGGAGTCTATCTATGGAGGGAGTCTATCTACCGAGGGAGTCTATCTACCGAGGGAGTCTATCTATCGAGGGAGTCTATCTATCGAGGGAGTCTATCTATCAAGGGAGTCTATCTATCGAGGGAGTCTATCTATCGAGGGAGTCTATCTAACGAGGGAGTCTATTCATCGAGGAGTCTATCTACCGAGGGAGTCCATCTATCGAGGAGTTCATCTATCGAGGGAGTCCATCTATGGAGGAGTCTATCTACCCAGGGAGCTATCCACCGAGGGAGCCCATCTATCATCGAGGGAGTCTATCTATCGAGGAGCCCATCTATCAAGGTGTCTATCTATCGAGGGAGTCTATCTATCGAGGGAGTCTATCTACCGAGGGAGTCTATCTATCGAGGGAGTCTATCTACCGAGGGAGTCTATCTATCGAGGGAGTCTATCTATCGAGGGAGTCTATCTACCGAGGAGCTCCATCTACCGAGGGAGTCTATCTATCGAGGAGTCCATTCATCGAGGAGTCCATCTACCGAGGGAGTCTATCTATCGAGGAGTCCATCTATCGAGGAGTCTATCTACAGGAGTCTATCTATGGAGGGAGTCTATCTATCGAGGGAGTCTATCTATCAAGGGAGTCTATCTACCGAGGGGGAGCTCTATCTACCCGAGGGAGTCCATCTACCGAGGGAGTCTGTCTACCCAGGGAGTCCATCTATCGAGGGGTCTATCTATCGAGGAGTCCATCTATGGAGGGAGTCCATCTACCGAGGGAGTCTATCTACCGAGGGAGCTCTATCTATCGAGGAGTCTATCTACGAGGAGTCTATCTATCGAGGGAGCTCATCTATCGAGGGAGTCCATTCTACCGAGGGAGTCTATCTATCAGGGAGTCTATCTATCGAGGGAGTCTATCTATCGAGGAGTCTATCTATCGAGGAGTCTATTCACCGAGGAGCCCATCTATCGAGGGAGCCCATCTATCTGTGCAGGAGTCTATCTACCGAGGAGTCTATCTATCGAGGAGTTTATCTATCGAGGAGCTCCATCTATCAGGGAGCTCCATCTATCGAGGGAGTCTATCTACCGAGGAGGAGTCCATCTATCGAGGGAGTCTATCTATCGAGGGAGTCCATCTACCGAGGAGTCTATCTACCAGGGAGTCTATCTATGGAGGGAGTCTATCTATGGAGGGAGTCTATCTATGGAGGGAGTCTATCTATGGAGGGAGTCTATCTATGGAGGGAGTCTATCTATGGAGGGAGTCTATCTATGGAGGGAGTCTATCTATGGAGGGAGTCTATCTATGGAGGGAGTCTCTACCCGAGGGAGTCTATCTACCAAGGAGTCTATCTATCGAGGAGTCTATCTACCAAGGAGTCTATCTATCGAGGAGTCTATCTACCAAGGAGTCTATCTATCGAGGAGTCTATCTACCGAGGAGTCTATCTATCGAGGAGTCTATCTACCGGGAGTCTATCTATCGAGGAGTCTATCTATCGAGGAGTCCATCTACCGAGGAGTCCATCTATCGAGGAGCTCCATCTACCGAGGAGTCTATCTATCGAGGGAGTCTATCTACCGAGGAGCCCATCTACCAGGGAGTCTATCTACCGAGGAGTCTATCTATCGAGGAGTCTATCTATCGAGGGAGCTCTATCTACCGAGGGAGTCTATCTACCGAGGGAGCTCCATTCTATCGAGGAGTCCATCTATCGAGGGAGTCTATCTATCGAGGGAGTCCATCTATCGAGGGAGCTCCATTCAATGAGGAGTCTATCTATCGAGGAGCCTTCTATCTATCGAGGAGTCCATCTATCAGGAGTCTATCTATCGAGGAGTCCATCTACCGAGGGAGTTCATCTATCGAGGGAGTCTATCTACCGAGGGAGTCCATCTACCGAGGGAGTCTATCTACCGAGGGAGTCTATCTACCGAGGAGTCCATTCATCGAGGAGTCTATCTATCGAGGAGTCTATCTATCGAGGGAGTCCATCTATCAAGGAGTCTATCTATCGAGGAGTCCATCTACCAGGGAGTCCATTCATCGAGGGAGTCTATCTACCGAGGGAGTCTATCTACCAAGGAGTCCCAGGGAGTCTATCTATCGAGGAGTCCATCTATCGAGGAAGTCTATCTACCGAGGGAGTCTATCTACCGAGGAAGTCTATCTATCGAGGGAGTCCATCTATCGAGGAGTCTATCTATCGAGGAGTCTATCTACCGAGGGAGTCTATCTATAGGAGCCCATCTACTGAGGAGTCTATCTACCGAGGAGTCTATCTATGGAGGGAGCTCCATCGAGGAGTCTATCTATCGAGGGAGTCTATCTATCGAGGAGCCCATCTATCGAGGGAGTCCATCTATCGAGGAGTCTATCTATCGAGGAGTCCATCTATCGAGGAGTCTATCTATCGAGGGAGTCTATCTATCGAGGAGTCTATCTATCGAGGGAGTCTATCTATCAAGTGAGTCTATCTATCGAGGGAGTCCATCTATCGAGGAGTCTATCTATCGAGGGAGTCTATCTATCGAGGGAGTCTATCTACCGAGGGAGTCTATCTATCGAGGGAGTCTATCTATCGAGGGAGTCTATCTACCGAGGGAGTCTATCTATCGAGGGAGTCTATCTATCGAGGGAGTCTATCTATCGAGGGAGTCTATCTATCGAGGGAGTCTATCTATCGAGGGAGTCTATCTATCGAGGGAGTCTATCTACCGAGGGAGTCTATCTATCAAGGGAGTCTATCTACCGAGGAGCCCATTCATTGAGGGAGTCTATCTATCAAGGGAGTCTATCTATCGAGGGAGTCTATCTATCGAGGAGCTATCTATCGAGGGAGTCCATTCACCGAGGGAGTCTATCTACCGAGGGAGTCTATCTATCGAGGGAGTCTATCTATCGAGGGAGTCTATCTATCGAGGGAGTCTATCTATCGAGGGAGTCTATCTATGGAGGGAGTCTATCTATCGAGGGAGTCTATCTACCGAGGGAGTCTATCTACCGAGGGAGTCTATCTACCGAGGGAGTCTATCTATCGAGGGAGTCTATCTATCGAGGGAGTCTATCTACCGAGGGAGTCTATCTACCGAGGGAGTCTATCTACCGAGGGAGTCTATCTATCGAGGGAGTCTATCTACCGAGGGAGTCTATCACGCACGAGGCCGACGCAGAATGTCCAGCAGGGAGGTTCAACTTGCGGACTGGTTTTAATATTTCAGTCAGCGCAGCGCTCAGCAACCAGGCTAGTGAGCGTTTCCTGCTGTGTGTTCCCCCAGCGCGCATACGTTTCGCAAAGCATACCCAGCGATCCCAATGCTTGTATATTTCAGTCAGCGCAGCGCTCAGCAACCAGGCTAGTGAGAGTTCCCTGCTGTGTGTTCCCCCAGCGAGCATACGTTTCGCACAGCACAACCAGTCACCCCAATGCTTGTATATTTCAGTCAGCGCAGCGCTCAGCAACATGGCAAGTGAGCGTTTCCTGCTGTGTGTTCCCCCAGCGAGCATACGTTTCGCAGAGCATAACCAGCAATCCCAATGCTTGTATATTTCAGTCAGCGCAGCGCTCAGCAACCAGGCTAGTGAGCGTTTCCTGCTGTGTGTTCCCCCAGCGCGCATACGTTTCGCAGAGCACAACCAGCGATCCCAATGCTTGTATATTTCAGTCAGCGCAGCGCTCAGCAACCAGGCTAGTGAGCGTTTCCTGCTGTGTGTTCCCCCAGCGCGCATACGTTTCGAAAAGCATACACAGCGATCCCAATGTTCTTATCCCGGTACGCTACGGGTCCAGAATTAGATGTTAAGCTTCCATATTATAATCAAGGGAGGAAATACATGTCTCTAAGCCAAGGCGAGAAGGTCCCAGCGCTCCAAGGTACAGAATAGGCCTAGTCTCTTTCCCCTAACCAGCCCGTGGGAAGTTGTTTTCTTGGGGTTTAAGGGAGAAGATTGTATCCTGTAGTTCAGTATTGGTGCATGGTATGGTTGTGGTTGAGGTGTGGTTGGGTGCGGAATTTTCTTAGCTTTTTAATGGTGGTAAGGAGAGTCTGTGTATGTGATGGGAAAGCTGTGAAAATGGCAAAAATGTGAAGGAAGGTGGGGGTCAAAAGTGGGAAAAAGTAAAAATTTTGTGATATGTTCTCCGAGTTTATGGTGCTGTAGTTCAGTAATGGTGCATGGTATGGTTATGGTTGAGGTGCGGTTGAGTGCGGAATTTTCTTGGCTTTTTAATGGTGCTAAGGAAAGTTTCTGGATGTGATGGGAAAGCTGTGAAAATGGCAAAAATGTGAAGGAAGGTGGGGGTCAAAAGTGGGAAAAAGTAAAAATTTTGTGATATGTTCTCCGAGTTTATGGTGCTGTAGTTCAGTATTGGTGCATGGTATGGTTGTGGTTGAGGTGTGGTTGGGTGCGGAATTTTCTTAGCTTTTTAATGGTGGTAAGGAGAGTCTGTGGATGTGGAGGGAAAGCTGTGAAAATGGCAAAAATGTGAAGGAAGGTGGCGGTCAAAAGTGGGAAAAAGTAAAAATTTTGTGATATGTTCTCCGAGTTTATGGTGGTGTAGTTCAGTAATGGTGCATGGTATGATTATGGTTGAAGTATGGTTGGATGCGGAATTTACTTGGCTTTCTAATGGTGCTAAGGAGAGTCCGTGGATGTGAAGGAAAAGCTATGAAAATTGAGAAAATGTGAAGGAAGGTGGGGGTCAAAAGTGGGAAAAAGTAAAAATTTTGTGATATGTTCTCCGAGTTTATGGTGCTGTAGTTCAGTAATGGTGCATGATATGGTTGTGGTTGAAGTATGGTTGGGTGCAGAATTTCCTTGGCTTTTTAATGGTGCTAAGGAAAGTCTGTGGATATGAAGGGAAAGCTGTGAAAATTGAGAAAATGTGAAGGAAGGTGGGGGTCAAAAGTGGGAAAAAGTAAAAATTTTGTGATATGTTCTCCGAGTTTATGGTGCTGTAGTTCAGTAATGGTGCATGGTATGGTTGTGGTTGAAGTATGGTTGGATGCGGAATTTCCTTGGCTTTTTAATGGTGCTAAGGAGAGTCCGTGGATGTGAAGGGAAAGCTGTGAAAATTGCAAAAATGTGAAGGAAGGTGGGGGTCGAAAGTGGGAAAAAGTAAAAATTTTGTGATATGTTCTCTGAGTTTATGGTGCTGTAGTTCAGTAATGGTGCATGGTATGGTTGTGGTTGAAGTATGGTTGGATGCGGAATTTCCTTGGCTTTTTAATGGTGCTAAGGAAAGCTTGTGGATGTGATGGGAAAGCTGTGAAAATTGAGAAAATGTGAAGGAAGATGGGGGTCAAAGGTGGGAAAAAGTAAAAAATTGTGATATGTTTTCCGAGTTTATGGTGCTGTAGTTCAGTAATGGTGCATGTTATGGTTGTGGTTGACGTGTGGTTGGGTGCGGAATTTCCTTGGCTTTTTAATGGTGCTAAGGAGAGTCCGTGGATGTGAAGGGAAAGCTGTGAAAATGGCAAAAATGTGAAGGAAGGTGGGGGTCAAAAGTGGGAAAAAGTAAAAATTTGGGATATGTTCTCTGAGTTTATGGTGCTGTAGTTCAGTAATGGTGCATGGTATGGTTATGGTTGAAGTATGGTTGGATGCGGAATTTCCTTGGCTTTTTAATGGTGCTAAGGAGAGTCTGTGGATGTGGAGGGAAAGCTGTGAAAATAGCAAAAATGTGAAGGAAGGTGAGGGTCAAAGGTGGGAAAAAGTAAAAATTTGGGATATGTTCTCTGAGTTTATGGTGCCGTAGTTCAGTAATGGTGCATGGTATGGTTGTGGTTGAAGTATGGTTGGATGCGGAATTTTCTTAGCTTTTTAATGGTGCTAAGGACAGTCTGTGTATGTGATGGGAAAGCTGTGAAAATGGCAAAAATGTGAAGGAAGGTGGGGGTTGAAATTACCAGAAACACAACACGAGTGGCCAAACAAATATACAAACAGATATGCAACAAAATACAACACACATTCATGCACAGAGAGAGAGAGAGAGAGAGAGAGAGAGAGAGAGAGAGAGAGAGAGAGATCCACCCAATGATAGTTTAAATATGCTACCCAACCCTAAGCCCTCTGTGACCTATTTTGCGGCTATCCATATTATCCCGTACTATTTTGAACGCTAAATAGTCCTTGAATTGTATTGTGAAAGCGTACCCATGACGGTTGAGGGTTTGCGGAAAAGATATATATATGAAGATACTCTCTCTCTCTCTCTCTCTCTCTCTCTCTAACACACACACACACACACACACACACACACAGAGGGAGAGAGCGAGAGACAGAGAGAGAGAGAGAGAATATCAACAACCCAGCCTTACCCTTCTACACACCCATATTTCCGCCCATTAACACCCCTCCAAGGACACTTAAGGACACGTACTCTTAGCCATGTACCCCCCGGACCCCCACGGACAAGGACAAGGCGCTACGTACGTGGGGACAGGTGGAAATGGCGTGAAATTCGTAGCAATACAAATAACCAAGGGAGGGATATTGCAAATGGCTGCCACTTGGCCCTAGTCTGAGTCTCGGGTGCTATTGTTGATGGTTTTCAGCCTTTTCATCGGGGTAACATATACAAAGGCTTGGTAATGGGCTATTTATTCACTTCTAAGGTCATTTAAGTCCATCCAGTGGTCTAATTAGGGTTTTTAAGTTTAATTATATGCTTTAAGATTTCAATATATCGTGCATGGTAGCTTTAATGGTATGCGGGGTTACCATAACAATGCAAATGGTAGCGTCTTGGTCCTGGCCTGAGTCTTGGGTAACGGCGTTGATGTTTTTCATGATTTTTAACGGAATAACATAAACAAAAAAATGACAGATTGAAAAATATATAATAATTAACATGTAGTAGTAGTAGTAGTAGTAGTAGTAGTAGAGATAGATAGATAGAGAGAGATAGAGAGATAGTTTTATAACCCTGGTGGTAGTGTGACCCTTCCTCTGTACCGTGAACCTAAAGAAACACACATTTGACAAGGCTTTCCTAGGAGTTGTGGGCATTTCCAGGGGTAGTTTTATGACCCTGGTGGTAGTGTGACCCTTCCTCTGTACCGTGAACCTAAGGAAACACACATTTGCCAAGGCTTTCCTAGGAGTTGTGGGCATTTCCAGGGGTAGTTTTGTGACCCTGGTGGTAGTGTGACCCTTCTTCTGTACCGTGAACCTAAGGAAACACATATTTGACAAGGCTTTCGTAGGAGTTGTGGGCATTTCCAGGGGTAGTTTTATGACCCTGGTGGTAGTCTGACCCTTCCTCTGTACCGTGAACCTAAAGAAACACACATTAGAACCCGACTGATCCATTCTTTGACCTTCAGAAATAGCTGATGTAACATAGCAATTTGAGTTTTACGCCATATTGTTCCTCGTGCGCAAAGTGTCATCGATCAAAAACAATGTTGATCTGTCTACGTATTCGTGAAATCTTTGAGTATTTTAAAACATTCTCAAGAGGGAACTTGTTAAGGGTTGAAAGTCTTTGTTCGTAGGGTTTGAAGCGCAAGGAAGGGATCATTTTCGTTGCCCGACGCTGAACACCTTCTAATTTAGCAATGTTCTTTGTATGGTGGGGAGACCAAAACTGTACCGCTGAGAGAGAGAGAGAGAGAGAGAGAGAGAGAGAGAGAGAGAGAGAGAGAGAGAGAGAGAGACTCGCCCACTCACCCACTCAACACACACACACACACACACACACACACACACACACACATTTTATAACAAGTTTTTGACAAGATTTTTCCGTGTCATGGAGAGAGAGAGAGAGAGAGAGAGAGAGAGAGAGAGAGAGAGAGAGAGAGAGAGAGAGAGAGAGAGAGAGAGAGAGAGAGAGAGAGAGAGAGAGAGAGAGAACTTTCATTCATCCCTTCCCTTCCCTTCCCTTCCCATCCCATCCCATCCCTTCCGTTCTCTTCCCATCCCTTCCCTTCCTTTCCCTTCCCATCCCTTCCCTTCCCTTCCCTTCTCATCCCATCCCTTCCCTTCCCTTCCCTTCACTTCCCATCCCATCCCTTCCCTTCCCTTCCCTTCCCTTCCCTTCCCTTCACTTCCCATCCCTTCCCTTCCCTTCCCTTCCCATCCCTTCCCTTCCTTTCCCTTCCCTTCCCTCCTTCCCATCCCTTCCCTTCTCTTCCTTTCCTTCCCATCCCTTCCTTCCTTCCTTCCCATACCATCCCTTCCTTCCTTCCTTCACTTCCCATCCCATCCCTTCCCTTCCCCTTCCTTCCCTTCCTTCCTTCACTTCCCATCCTTCCCTTCCTTCCCTTCCCTTCCCCATCCCTTCCTTCCTTTCCCTTCCCTTCCTTTCCTTCCCATCCCTTCCCTTCCTTTACCTTCCCATCCCTTCCTTCCTTCCCTTCCTTCCCTTCCTTCCCTTCCCTTCCCATCCTTCCCCTCCCATCCCTTCCCTTCCCTTCCCATCCCTTCCCTTCCCTTCCCTTCCCTTCCCTTCCCTTCCCATCCCTTCCCTTCCCTTCCCTTCCTTTCCCTTCCCATCCCTTCCCTTCCCTTCCCTTCCCATCCCATCCCTTCCCTTCCTTTCCTTCACTTCCCATCCCATCCCTTCCTTCCCTTCCTTCCCCTTCCTTCCCTTCACTTCCCATCCCTTCCTTCCTTCCCTTCCTTCCTTCCCATCCCTTCCTTTCTTTTCCCTTCCCTTCCCTTCCCTTCCCATCCCTTCCCTTCCCTTCCTTCCCTTCCCTTCCCTTCCCATCCCATCAAATCCCATCCCTTCCCATCCCTTTCCTTCCCTTCCTTTCCCATCCCTTCAAATCCCTTCCCATCCCATCAAATCCCTTCCCATCCCATCCCATCCCTACCCATCCCTACCCATCCCTATCCCATCCCATCCCATCCCATCCCAACCCATCCCATCCCATCCCATCCCATCCCATCCCATCCCTTCCCTTCCCATCCCATCCCATCCCATCCCATCCCATCCCTTCCCATCCCATCCCATCCCATCCCATCCCTTCCCTTCCCATCCCATCCCATCCCATCCCTTCCCTTCCCAACCCATCCTTCCTTCCCTTCCCATCCCTTCCCTTCATTTCCCTTCCCTTCCCATCCCTTCCCATCCCATCCCTTTCCTTCCCTTCCCCTCCCATCCCTTCCGTTCTCTTCCCAACCCATCCCAACCCTTCCCTTCCCATCCCTTCCCTTCCCATCCCATCCCATCCCAACCCATCGCTAATAACACAAGGGTTCACTGACATTAAAAACCGGTTATATGTCTTGAGGCGGTTGACATACGGGTATTTGCCGTGCACGGACCGTCGAGTTCCCGTGTATAAGAAAAAGTCTTGGAAAAGTAGATCATTGAAGAAGTGACCGCGCGGCTTTTTACCTGACTTAGCAGAAATCGAGCAGGCAGGCAAGCAGAGAGAGAGAGGGAGGGAAAGGTGACGCAGCAAAAACCTGCTAACCCACTAATGACCCGCTTGGTTGGGAGACGGAAATTTAACGGGAAAAAAACCGTGCATAGAAAAAAATTAAGTTATGGGTCGAATTTTTGAAAAGTAAGCTTGAAAAACGAGAGAGAGAGAGAGAGAGAGAGAGAGAGAGAGAGAGAGAGAGAGAGAGAGAGAGAGAGACACGCCCGCCCACCCACCCACCCACCCATTCAACACACACACACACACACACACACACACACACACACACACACACACGCACACACATATTTAAGTGAAAGGAAAGAGAGAGAGAGAGAGAGAGAGAGAGAGAGAGAGAGAGAGAGAGAGAGAGATAGTAGTAGTAGTAGTAATAATAATAATAATAATAATAATAATAATAATAATAATAATAATAATAATAATAATAATAATAATAATAATTTAAATGACGCAATCCAATTGTTTTTACGCCAATATGGAAACTGGAGCTGTTAAACCTGTTCTCTCTCTCTCTCTCTCTCTCTCTCTCTCTCTCTCTCTCTCTCTCTCTCTAACACTTTTCCTTTATTTATTTCTAACATTCCACCGCTCTCTCTCTCTCTCTCTCTCTCTCTCTCTCTCTCTCTCTCTCTCTCTCTCTCTCTCTCTCTCTCTCTCTCTCTCTCTCTCTCTTATGTCACGTCTCAATCATCCTTCTCTTCAGACACGCGCATAGAACACTCCGAGTATTGATCAGACATATAGGTCGATCGATATATAGAAGACAATTTGCATTCTTACATCATTTACTTTTAAAGGTCAAAGATGAGGTCAGTCGGGTTCAAATGTGTGTTTCCTTAGGTTCACGGTACAGAGGAAGGGTCACACTACCACCAGGGTCACAAAACTACCCCTGGAAATGCCCACAACTCCTAGGAAAGCCTTGGCAAATGTGTGTTTCCTTAGGTTCACGGTACAGAGGAAGGGTCACACTACCACCAGGGTCACAAAACAACCCCGGGAAATGCCCACAACACCTAGGAAAGACTTGGCAAATGTGTGTTACCTTAGTTACACGGTACAGAGGAAGGGTCACACTACCACCAGGGTCACAAAACTACCCCTGGAAATGCCCACAACTCCTAGGAAAGCCTTGTCAAATGTGTGTTTCTTATGTTCACGGTACAGAGGAAGGGTCACACTACCACCAGGGTCACAAAACTACCCCTGGAAATGCCTACAACTCCTACGAAAGCCTTGGCAATTGTGTGTTTCTTTAGGTTCACGGTACAGAGGAAGGGTCACACTACCACCGGGGTCACACTACCACCAGGGTCACACTACCACCAGGGTCATAAAACTACCCCTGGAAATGCCCACAACTCCTAGGAAAGCCTTGGCAAATGTGTGTTTCCTTAGGTTCACGGTACAGAGGAAGGGTCACACTACCACCAGGGTCACACTACCACCAGGGTCACACTACCACCAGGGTCACACTACCACCAGGGTCACACTACCAACAGACCAGTGACATCTCAAGTAATGGACGGCGGACTCTGATGATTCTGCGGCGCCCTTGTCATTAAGCCGCGAATTTTGGAATATCAACCGCTTTGGTGCGAATCGCTATAACTCCCTTATTTCTGGGGCTACGGAAATGTTTTTGGTGTCAATCGACGGGAAATTAAAAGGGCTATATTTTGTATTAAGCGACCGGGCTCAAAAACCTACTCAAAATGGTAAAAAATTGAGTAAATTCGCAAAAAACGACTCAGAAAAAAACCTATTTCTAAGTTCCCAGCCTTGAAAACCACTTATTTTTTGAGAATTTCGAAAAACCTATTCAACAAATGATTTAGCCCTGCCAATGTGCTTTCCAATGTGACGCGTAACATTTCCCTACTCCCAGTAGTCTCGTCGCTAGAGCTCGAAACGTAAACACTTTTGGGAGCGATTTTGACGAACTCCAAACACTTTTACGTTTTAGTCTAGTGTGTCCTCGCTCTTGTCTCTTGAAGGCTGCAATTTGACACTAAATAAATAAATAAAAGTTACAAGCACAAAACTGGGACGTGTCTAAATCGCGTCACAAGGGCCGAAAAACAGGCTATATTGTGACGGCTCAGAGACAAACTTAGAATCGAGGTATCACAAAATCCTTCGAGGTGGTCACACTACATGGCCAAGAGGGGCGACATGTCAAATTACAGCCTTCTAGAGTCAACAGCAAGGCCACACTAGACTAAAACGTAAAAGTGTTTGGAGTTCGTCAAAATCGCTCCCAAAAGTGTTTACGTTTTGAGCGCTAGCGACGAAACTATTGGGAGTAGGGAAATGTTACGCGTCACATTGGAAAGCACATTGGCAGGGCTAAATCATTTGTAAAGTAAGTTTTTCGAAATTCTCAAAAAATAAGTGGTTTTCAAGGCTGGGAACTTAGAAATAGTTTTTTTTCCGAGTAATTTTTTGCGAATTTATTCATTTTTTTACCCTTTCGAGTAGGTTTTTGAGCCCGGTCGCTTAATACAAAATATAGCCCTTTCATTTTCCCGTCGATTGATACCAAAAACATTCCTGTAGCCCCAGAAATAAGGGAGTTATGGCGATTTGCACCAAAGCGGTTGATTTTCCAAAATTCTCAGCTTATTAATTAGTGACAAGGCTGGGGCAAGTCTCCGGTCCATAGGGTAGGGTTCCCTGATCAGGGTCACAAAACTACCCCTGGAAATGCCCACAACTCCTAGGAAAGCCTTGTCAAATGTGTGTTTCCTTAGGTTCACGGTACAGAGGAAGGGTCACACTACCACCAGGGTCATAAAACTACCCCTGGAAATGCCCACAACTCCTAGGAAAGCCTTGGCAAATGTGTGTTTCCTTAGGTTCACGGTACAGAGGAAGGGTCACACTACCACCAGGGTCATAAAACTACCCCTGGAAATGCCCACAACTCCTAGGAAAGCCTTGGCAAATGTGTGTTTCTTAGGTTCACGGTACAGAGGAAGGGTCACACTACCACCAGGGTCATAAAACTACCCCTGGAAATGCCCACAACTCCTACGAAAGCCTTGGCAAATATATGTTCTTAGGTTCATGGTACAGAGGAAGGGTCACACTACCACCAGGGTCACAAAACTACCCCTGGAAATGCCCACAACTCCTAGGAAAGCCTTTTCAAATGTGTGTTTCTTAGGTTCACGGTACAGAGGAAGGGTCACACTACCACCAGGGTCATAAAACTACCCCTGGAAATGCCCACAACTCCTACGAAAGCCTTGGCAAATATGTGTTCTTGGGTTCAGGGTACAGAGGAAGGGTCACACTACCACCAGGGTCACAAAACTACCCCTGGAAATGCCCACAACTCCTAGGAAAGCCTTGGCAAATGTGTGTTCTTGGGAGGCGCAGTTTTTTATAATATCGACCACTCAGCATATTTCCATTGACAGTAAGACCTACTATTACTACTACTACTACTACTACTACTACTACTACTACTACTACTACTACTGCCATTAATATCTTGAGTCATCTTTGGTAGTAAAATAGAAATTGTTACGGCAAGTTTTTATAAGTATTTCTCTCTCTCTCTCTCTCTCTCTCTCTCTCTCTCTCTCTCTCTCTCTCTCTCTCTCTCTCTCTCTCTCTCTCTCTCTCTCTCTCTCTCTCTCTCTCTCTCTCTCTCTCTCTCTCTCTCAAAAGTGCATTCATCCCTTAACCCATGCGCGCATGAAGAGAGAGGTTACTGGATTAGTCATGAGTCACTGTAAATTCTGTAAAATCATTGTAATTGTTGTAATACCACTAATAGTAGTAGTAGTAGTAGTAGTAGTAGTAGTAGTAGTAGTAGTAGTAGTAGTTTGTCTGTCTGGCGTCAAGTTGTCTAAGAAGGATTTCTCTCTCTCTCTCTCTCTCTCTCTCTCTCTCTCTCTCTCTCTCTCTCTCTCTCTCTCTCTCTCTCTCTCTCTCTCTCTCTCTCTCTCTCTCTCTCTTGTTTTCCTTTCTCTCGCTTTTTCTTGTTCTTCTTCTTCTTCTTCTTCTTCTTCTTCTTCCTCCTCCTCCTCCTCCTCCACCTCTCAAGTCAACTCTTTCTAACCGCCAAAAAGGAGTTTAATCGGGTTCAAATGTGTGTTTCCTTAGGTTCACGGTACAGAGGAAGGGTCACACTACCACCAGGGTCACAAAACTACCCCTGGAAATGCCCACAACTCCTAGGAAAGCTTTGGCAAATGTGTGTTTCCTTAGGTTCACGGTACAGAGGAAGGGTCACACTACCACCAGGGTCACAAAACTACCCCTGGAAATGCCCACAACTCCTAGGAAAGCCTTGGCAAATATGTGTTTCCTTAGGTTCACGGTACAGAGGAAGGGTCACACTACCACCAGGGTCATGAAACTACCCCTGGAAATGCCCACAACTCCCACGAAAGCCTTGGCAAATGTGTGTTTCTTTAGGTTCACGGTACAGAGGAAGGGTCACACTACCACCAGGGTCACAAAACTACCCCTGGAAATGCCCACAACTCCTAGGAAAGCCTTGGCAAATGTGTGTTTCTTTAGGTTCACGGTACAGAGGAAGGGTCACACTACCACCAGGGTCACAAAACTACCCCTGGAAATGCCCACAACTCCTAGGAAAGCCTTGGCAAATGTGTGTTTCCTTAGGTTCACGGTACAGAGGAAGGGTCACACTACCACCAGGGTCACAAAACTACCCCTGGAAATGCCCACAACTCCTAGGAAAGCCTTGCCAAATGACGCCAAGCTCGGGGCTCCCTTTGGGCGAGTCTCCCTGCAGCCCCTTCCTACCCTGGGCACCTCCCGGCTGGGTCTATGGACTTGCCAGGCCAGGAACTCCGTGGGGGTCTATTTTACTACCAAAGATAACTCAAGATATTAATGGCAGTAGTAGTAGTAGTAGTAGTAGTAGTAGTAGTAGTAGTAGTAAGTCTCACTGTCAATGGAAATATGCTGAATGGTCGATATTATAAAAAACTGCGCCTCCCAAGAACACACATTTGCCAAGGCTTTCCTAGGAGTTGTGGGCATTTCCAGGGGTAGTTTTGTGACCCTGGTGGTAGTGTGACCCTTCCTCTGTACCGTGAACCTAAGAAACACACATTTGCCAAGGCTTTCCTAGGAGTTGTGGGCATTTCCAGGGGTAGTTTTATGACCCTGGTGGTAGTGTGACCCTTCCTCTGTACCGTGAACCTAAGGAAACACACATTTGCCAAGGCTTTCGTAGGAGTTGTGGGCATTTCCAGGGGTAGTTTTATGACCCTGGTGGTAGTGTGACCCTTCCTCTGTACCGTGAACCTAAGGAAACACACATTTGCCAAGGCTTTCCTAGGAGTTGTGGGCATTTCCAGGGGTAGTTTTATGACCCTGGTGGTAGTGTGACCCTTCCTCTGTACCGTGAACCTAAAGAAACACTCATTAGAATCCGATTGATCCCGTATTTGACCTCTAGAAATAGTTGATATGAAAAACGAATGCCTCTTTTAATATCGGCCATGTCCCACGGCCATACAGTGTCCGGGTCAAACAGCCATACAGAACCCCATGTCTCACACCCACGGAGTCGACAAGGAGCACAAGAGCCGTGATCCTTGCCCTTCACAGTTTGCGCCACGGTGGTGATGCGGTGTTTGGCAGCCTGAGCTCATGGCGTGCTGTAGAAGGGTGTTATCTCTGCAGTATAATCTACTTTAACCCGGTAGCAGCGGGGACCATGTTTCTTAACGGTCCCTCCAAGCGAGAAAAATGAGCAAAAATCCTCCCTCACACAAACCATTTCATAATACATATCAAACTATTCGTGATCAGATTATGTATCATCTATTTTGGGGGTTTATATCATGGGGCAAATTTGGCCCGTCGCTGCTACACGGTAAAGCCACAAATTTGGCCCGTCGCTGCTACACGGTAAAGCCACAAATTTGGCCCGTCGCTGCTACACGGTAAAGCCACAAATTTGGCCCGTCGCTGCTACACGGTAAAGCCACAAATTTGGCCCGTCGCTGCTACACGGTACGGTAATTTGCAAAGCCACAAATTTGGCCCGTCGCTGCTACACGGTAAAGCCACAAATTTGGCCTATCGCTGCTACACGGTAAAGCCACAAATTTGGCCCGTTGCTACGGTAAAGCCACAAATTTGGCCGTCGCTGCTACACGGTAAAGCCACAAATTCGGCTGTCGCTGCTACACGGTAAAGCCACAAATTTGGCCCGTCGCTGCTACACGGTAAAGCCACAAATTCGGCTGTCGCTGCTACACGGTAAAGCCACAAATTTGGCCCGTCGCTGCTACACGGTAAAGCCACAAATTTGGCCCGTCGCTGGTACACGGTAAAGCCACAAATTTGGCCCGTCGCTGCTACACGGTAACACTGCCTGGGGGTTGGGTGATCTCCTCCTCATTCTCTCTCTTTCAATCTTTTTCTCAACTCTCTAAGTCAAAATCCCTAGGTGCGCATTGCCTCACGACTTACCGCGCGCATCTCCGTATCCCCAGGTCCCTGTACCAACTCGTGTGTACCCTATTGTCTATAACCTGCAACAGTATACTAGCAAGCAATCAACCACGCGTCTGCACAGCGCCAGACTCGTGCTGGGCGCCTCCAACACACCTCGGGCCAGGCCGCCACAAGACTTCCTGGCCAGACCCATCCTGGTCGTGAACTACGCTCCCGAGGTCTGGGAAGCTTTCAGAGATCTCAATGGTTATGAAACTACCACTGGAAGGGTAGTTTCATGACCCTGGTGGTAGTGTGACCCTTCCTCTGTACCGTGAACCTAAGGAAACACACATTTGCCAAGGCTTTCCTAGGAGTTGTGGGCATTTCCAGGGGTAGTTTTGTGACCCTGGTGGTAGTGTGACCCTTCCTCTGTACCGTGAACCTAAGAAACACACATTTGCCAAGGCTTTCCTAGGAGTTGTGGGCATTTCCAGGGGTAGTTTTATGACCCTGGTTGTAGTGTGACCCTTCCTCTGTATCGTGAACCTAAGAAACACACATTTGACAAGGCTTTCCTAGGAGTTGTGGGCATTTCCAGGGGTAGTTTTGTGGCCCTGGTGGTAGTGTGACCCTTCCTCTGTACCGTGAACCTAAGGAAACACACATTTGCCAAGGCTTTCCTAGGAGTTGTGGGCATTTCCAGGGGTAGTTTCATGACCCTGGTGGTAGTGTGAGCCTTCCTCTGTACCGTGAACCTAAAGAAACACACATTGGCCAAGGCTTTCCTAGGAGTTGTGGGCATTTCCAGGGGTAGTTTTGTGACCCTGGTGGTAGTGTGACCCTTCCTCTGTACCGTGAACCTAAAGAAACACACATTGGCCAAGGCTTTCGTGGGAGAGATATCCATTTTAATCTATATGGATCTATAAGTATGGAGTGTTTTAAAATGGACATAAACAAAAAATTTAAATGAGGTCACAGAAACCACTAATTCTACATGGAACCAGATGACCCCATTAGAGAGAGAGAGAGAGAGAGAGAGACACCGACTCACACACACACACACACACACACACACACACACACATTGAACTCAATCTACTCTCTCTCTCTCTCTCTCTCTCTCTCTCTCTCTCTCTCTCTCTCTCTCTCTCTGTTGTGTAAGTAATATTACGAGAAAGAGGAAGAGGAAGAAGAGGAGGAGAAAGAGGAGGAGGAGGAAGAAGAAGAAGAAGAAGAAGATGAAGAAGAAGAAGAATCGAATGAAAGAAGGAAGAGGAAGAGGAAGAGGAGGAGGAGGAGGAGGAAGAGGAGAAGGAGGTGGAGGAGGAGGAGGAGGAGGAGGAAGAAGAAGAAGAAGAAAAGATAGATAGATAGATAGATCGAGAGAGAGAGAGAGAGAGAGAGAGAGAGAGAGAGAGAGAGAGAGAGAGAGAGAGAGAGAGGAAAGAGAGAAATAATCTAAACTAAGCAACCCCTCTCTCTCTCTCTCTCTCTCTCTCTCTCTCTCTCTCTCTCTCTCTCTCTCTCTCAGGGTATATAAAGACAGACCGTCACTTTCACAAACACACACTTGCCCTCAGTCACCCGGTAAGCACACACACACACACACACACACACACACAAGCCCCAGACCAGGACCTCTTTCCAACGGGTTAAATGTACAGCAAGAGCAAGAGCAAGGGCTAGAAGGGGTGCAGTCTGTGTAGGGAGGGAGCGAGAGGGTGATAGATTGGGTACATGACGGGTTGAAAAGGGACGCCTATGACACAGACTAGTACCTCTTTCCAACGGGTTAAATGTACAGCAAGAGCAAGAGCAGGGGCTAGAATGGGTGTAGCCTCTGTAGGGAGGGAGCGAGAGGGCGATAGATTGGGTACATGACGGGTTGAAGGGACGCCCAAGACCCAGACCAGGACCAAGAGGCAATAGTGCCGATACAAAGGCCTGGCTAGGGGGAAATCCCAAGCTATCTCTGACATCAAGATCAGGTTCAGGATCATAGAATGGGTGCAGCCTGTGTAGGGAGGGAGCGAGAATGTGATAGACTGGGTACATCCTAGGTTGAAGGTGACGCCCAAGACCCAGACCAGGACCAAACGCCGACAGCCAATCAGAACCAAGCACCAGACTCCCTCGACCAATCAGAACTCTCCTTTCCAGCCATGAGCGCCTACGGACTGTCCCTATTGGTTGGCTGCCAGCTGATCTGCC
Source organism: Eriocheir sinensis (assembly GCF_024679095.1). Classification (NCBI taxonomy): domain Eukaryota; kingdom Metazoa; phylum Arthropoda; class Malacostraca; order Decapoda; family Varunidae; genus Eriocheir; species Eriocheir sinensis. Next base: position 172,917 of record NW_026112183.1, on the reverse strand, counting down.
TGGCCATTGCTGGAGTCCCGTACGGTTACCAGCCACCTGTTAAATCCCCTCAATGCTACCCAAAGACCGTCTACGTCACTGTTCAGCAAGATATCTACAATGAGGCAAGTATTAGTAGTAGTAGTATTGATGTCTGCTCTTCATTCTCTCTATTTTAATCTTTTTCCCAAGTCTCTATGTCAAAATTCACAAGTGCGCGTTGCCTCAGCTCACAAAACGCTCAGCTCCGTAACCTTTTTGCTTAATATTGCTTTCTTCACTTTATTATCTCTATGCGGTTATTATTAACGTCTTCTTCTTCTAATTCTGTCTATTTTAATCTTTTTCCCAACTCTCTATGTCAAAATTCACAAGTGCGCGTTGCCTCAGCTCACAAAACGCTCAACTCCGTAATCTTTTTGCTTAATATTGCTTTCTTCACTTTATTCTCCCTATGCCCCTATTACTAACGTGTTCTCCTTCTAATTCTGTCTATTTTAATTTTTTTTCCCAACTCTCTATGTCAAAATTCATAAGTGCGCGTTGCCTCAGCTCACAAAACGCTCAGCTCCGTAACCTATTGCTTAACATTGCTTTATTCACTTTATTATCTCTATGCGCTTATTACTAACGTGTTCTCCTCCTAATTCTGTCTATTTTAATCTTTTTCCCAACTCTCTATGTCAAAATTCACAAGTGCGCGTTGCCTCAGCTCACAAAACGCGCATATCCGTAACCTTTTGCTTGATATTGCTTTATTCACTTTATTATCTCTATGCGCTTAGTACTAGCGTGTTCTCCTTCTAATTCTGTCTATTTTAATCTTTTTCCCAAGTCTCTATGTCAAAATTCACAAGTGCGCGTTGCCTCAGCTTACAAAACGCGCAGCTCCGTAACCTTTTTGCTTAATATTGCTTTCCTCACTTTATTCTCTCCATGATTCTGTCTATTTTGATTTTTTTTCCAGCTCTCTAAGTTAAAATTCACAAGTGCGCGTTGCTTCACGACTCCCCGCGCGCATCTCCGTAACCTTCTATTGTGATTTCCTCCTCATTCTCTCTATTCCAACTCTTTCCCCAACTCTCTAAGTCATTCTCTCTATTTTAAACCTTTTCCCAGCTCTCTAAGTCTAAATTCACAAGTGCGCATTGCCTCAGGACTCATCGCGCGCGTCTCCGTAACACTCCATCGTGATCTCCTCCTCATTCTCTCCATTTTAATCCTTTTCCCATATCTCTAAGTCAAAATCCCTAAGTGCGCATTGCCTCACGACTCACCGCGCGCATCTCCGTAACCCTCTATCATGATCTCCTCTTTATTCCATCTATTCCAACTCTTTTCCCATCTCTCTAAGTCAAAATCCACAAGTGCGCGTCAAAATCCACAAGTGCGCACTGCCTCACGACTCACCGCGCGCATCTCCGTATCCCCAGGTCCCTGTACCAACTCGTGTGTACCAGACCAAGCTAGTGCCCACACGGTACGACCTGGACGAAGTCGTGGATGTCTACCAGGACCAGATCTCGACCCGGTACTACCCTCAACCCGTCACAACCACCGTACACGAAGCTCTGGTTGACTACGTGACAAACTACAAGTACATCACTGTGACCAAACAAACTCCCGTCGTAGCAACTGTGGACAAGAACATTCCGGCTATTGTCACCGAGACCGACTACAGCCAGGTGGTCTCCGTCGTCATCGATACAGAGATCATTGTAGAAACCGACGTCCTCCCTGTCTACAGCACCAAGAGGGAGATCGTTTTCAACCAGATCTACAACACCAAGGTCATCCCCATCTATGAGACCGTCTGGGATACCAAGATTGTGTACAAGACCCTTTGTGGGGACGATAATAAGGGATATTACTAAATTGGGTACAGCCTGGGTCGGGAGGGAGAGAGAGAGGGAGAGAGGGAGAGTGATAGATCGGTATAGCAGACTCCCATGACCAAGATACTAGACTGGGTGCAGCTTGTGTAGGGAGGGAGAGAGAGACGCCCCCAGCCTGATAGAATGGATCCACCCTGCGTTGAGTGCGAGGGATCGAGTCAAGGGTGATTCTAAAATGGGTTCAAGACGTGACTATATTTTGCTGACCTCTCCATCACGGATCATGTCGACGCGTGCTAAAAGGGATACAGGTTAGGTCGAAACAACATGGCGTCTCTAAAACGGATACAAGGCTTGTCCACCCCCCCCCCCCCCCCCCGGAGCATTGCCAAAACGAAAATGGTCCAAAAATATCAAGTTCCCAATTTCACTACGAACTTAAAGAGTAAGTTTTGTTCTACTTAAAACCACCAATGAAAAGTTTTGTAAGTCTTCCCGTTCTTGAATATAAGTTATGAGTTATGAATATTACTTATGAATATTGAAATGGGTTAAAAAGTTCAAGTTCGGATTTTCACTATGAACTTAAAGAGTAAGTTTTCTTATACGTAAAAAACACCAAGGAAAAGTTTTATAAGTCTCCCAGTTCTTAAATAATAGTATACTCTCCAAATGGGTTAAAAAGTTCAAGTTCGGATTTTCACTATGAACTTAAAGAGTAAGAGTTATTATACTTTAAAAACATCAAGGGAAAGTTTTATAAGTCACCCAGTTCTTAAATAATAGTATACTCTCCAAATGGGTTAAAAAGTTCAAGTTCGGATTTTCGCTATGAACTTAAAGAGTAAGTTTTCTTATACTTAAAAAACATCAAGGGAAAGTTTTATAAGTCTCCCAGTTCTTAAATAATAGTATACTCTCCAAATGGGTTAAAAAGTTCAAGTTCGGATTTTCACTATGAACTTAAAGAGTAAGTTTTCTTATACGTAAAAAACACCAAGGAAAAGTTTTATAAGTCTCCCAGTTCTTAAATAATAGTATACTCTCCAAATGGGTTAAAAAGTTCAAGTTCGGATTTTCACTATGAACTTAAAGAGTAAGTTTTCTTATACTTAAAAACACCAAGAAAAACTTTTATAAGTCTCCCAGTTCTTAAACATCAGTAATGTCGAAAATGGTCCAAAAATTCTAAGTTCCCAATTTCACTATGAACTTAAAGAGTAAGTTTTCTTATACTTAATAACACCAAGGAAAACTTTTATAAGTCTCCCAGTTCTTAAATATTACGCATTGAAAAAAAAAAGAAGGATATATTTATAATGTTAATTTTGAAGTCATATTTAAAACTAGTCCTATTTTCACCAAGTTAATTTTATCACTTATTATTGTTATTATTATTATTATTATTATTATTATTATTATTATTATTATTATTATTATTATTATTATTATTATTGTTATTATTTTTTATTTTATTTTCATTTTGCAAGCAACACACACACACACACACACACACACACACACACACACACACACACGCACACATATACTTAAAACGGTCATACCTAGCCTACTCTCTCTCTCTCTCTCTCTCTCTCTCTCTCTCTCTCTCTCTCTCTCTCTCTCTCTCTCTCTCTCTCACACCAGAATTACAATATATCAAGAATTTATTATTATTATTATTATTATTATTATTATTATTATTATTGTTATTATTATTATTATTATTTTTAATAGTATTATTATAACTATTAGTATTAGTAATTATAATAATCGGGTATATCCTAATTATAAATATGTGTCATCAGTTATATATATAAATGTAATTGTTATAGTAGTAATAGTAGTAGTAGTAGTAGTAGTAGTAGTAGTAGTAGTAGTAGTAGTAGTAGTAGTATTGTCTGTTATGCAACGATTATAATCAATATTGTTGTAATATTAATAATATATATAATTTATCTATGTAATAAAACAAATAATTATGTAAAATATCTTGTTTTTAATGTGTCTGGAACCTGTATAGTGCGTGTGTGTGTGTGTGTGTGTGTGTCTCTCTCTCTCTCTCTCTCTCTCTCTCTCTCTCTCTCTCTCTCTCTGTGTGTGTGTGTGTGTGTGTGTGTGTGTGTGTGTGTGTGTGTGTGTCTCTCTCTCTCTCTCTCTCTCTCTCTCTCTCTCTCTCTCTCTCTCTCTCTCTCTCTCTCTCTCTCTCTCTCTCTCTCTCTCTCTCTCTCTCTCTTTAATGGTCCCAAATCTGATGCCGATACAAAAAGCGGTACCCAGAATCTAGCGTAAGGGTACCAGAAACAGCTTCTAGTGGTCCCAAATCTGGTACCAATACAAAAAGCGGTACCCAGAATCTAGCGTAAGGGTACCCAAAACAGCTTCTAGTGGTCCCAAATCTGGTACCAATACAAAATGTGGTACCCAGAATCTAGCGTAAGGGTACCAGAAACAGCTTCTAGTGGTCCCAAATCTGGTACCAATACAAAAAGCGGTACCCAGAATCTAGCGTAAGGGTACCAATAACAGCTTCGAGTGGTCCTCTTAATCCTCTTCTGAGCCTCTTGATCCTCCTCCATTTCCTCTTAATCTTCTTATAAAGCTCTTAATCGCACTAATAATAATAATAATAAAAATAATAATAATAATAATAATAATAATAATAATAATAATAATAATAATAATAATAGGAAGAAGAAGAAGGAGGAGGAGGAGGAGGAGGAGGAGGTAGAGAAAAAAAATAATTATCAATATTACAAAACTCTCTCTCTCTCTCTCTCTCTCTCTCTCTCTCTCTCTCTCTCTCTCTCTCTCTCTCTCTCTCTCTCTCTCTCTCTCAAATGACACAATTCTGGAAAAATCAAAGGTGAGAGAGAGAGAGAGAGAGAGAGAGAGAGAGAGAGAGAGAGAGAGAGAGAGAGAGAGAGACCCTTTGAACCCGTCCTGAACACAATCTATCACCACAGCTGGGCACGATAACAAAACCTTATTCCCGATACCCGATAACTGATAATGGAAAACCTTATGGCCGATATTTGTTAACTGGAGACACAAATATAGGCGATACCCGATACCCGATATAAATCCACAATTCCGATACTAGCTAGCGATAAGTCCGATAGGCGAAAACGATACTATATTGATATTTCAAATAAAAAACAAAGATGAATTCAAATTTTCATTATCTGTATTTTAGGAAACTTACAAAACCTGAAAACCACACATTGACGCGTAGCTCTGGACGGTAATACTGGAAACCCTGAACCTGTTGTGTTATTTGGCGTCCCCGCCGTCTAAACACTGGTCTCTCGTGAACTGTTCAGACCAGCAGACCTGTACAGTCTCACAAAGCTTTTTAGCCGTAATTAAGAGTTGCTGGAAGGCTGAATCAGACATACAGTACCAGAACGACACTGTACGAGTTGTGTTTATATGTACAGAGTGTCGTTCAGCGAGGATGGTGGTACTGTATGTCTGATTCAGCCTTCCAGCAACTCTGTTAAAAAGCTTTGTGAGACTGTACAGGGCTACGCTTACTGGTCTGAACAGTTCACGAGAGACCAGTGTTTGTAAGCACGATGGGACACCAAATAACACAACACC
>NW_026112183.1:132500-162500 GCF_024679095.1 Eriocheir sinensis | reverse complement strand
GCGGTGGTTACGATTGTCCGGCTGTTACTGAATATATCACCAAGTACAATACCATCCTGAAAAAGGTAAGTAACTGTCTATCTCTTTCAACGCTGGCTAAGGTAACGAATATCAGCACTGGGGCCACGCGTAGTTGACACACCTCTTATACTACCACCAGGGCCATAAAACTGCCCCTGGAAATGCCCACAACTCCTTGGAAAGCCTTGGCAAATGTGTGTTTCTTAGGGTCACGGTACAGGGGAAGGGTCACACTACCACCAGGGTCATAAAACTACCCCCGGAAATGCCCACAACTCCTACGAAAGCCTTGTCAAATGTGTGTTTCTTTAGGTTTACGGTACAGAGGAAGGGTCACACTACCACCAGGGTCATAAAACAACCCCCGGAAATGCCCACAACTCCTACGAAAGCCTTGTCAAATATGTGTTTCTTTAGGTTTACGGTACAGAGGAAGGGTCACTCTACCACCAGGGTCACAAAACTACCCCTGGAAATGCCCAAAACTCCTACGAAAGCCTTGTCAAATATGTGTTTCTTTAGGTTCACAGTACAGAGGAAGGGTCACACTACCACCAGGGTCACAAAACTACCCCTGGAAATGCCCACAACTCCTTGGAAAGCCTTGCCAAATATGTGTTCTTTAGGTTCACAGTACAGAGGGAGGGTCACACTACCACCAGGGTCACAAAACTACCCCTGGAAATGCCCACAACTCCTAGGAAAGCCTTGTCAAATGTGTGTTTCTTTAGGTTCACGGTACAGAGGAAGGGTCACACCACCACCAGGGTCATAAAACTACCCACAACTCCTAGGAAAGCCTTGTCAAATGTGTGTTTCTTAGGTTCACGGTACAGAGGGAGGGTCACACTACCACCAGGGTCATAAAACTACCCTTGGAAATGCTCCCTACAACTCCTAGGAAAGCCTTGTCAAATATGTGTTTCTTTAGGTTCACGGTACAGAGGAAGGGTCACACTACCACCAGGGTCATAAAACTACCCACAACTCCTAGGAAAGCCTTGTCAAATGTGTGCTTCTTAGGTTCACTGTGCAGGGGAAGGGTCAAACTACAACCAGGGTCATAAAACTACCCCTGGAAATGCCCACAACTCCTAGGAAAGCCTTGTCAAATGTGTGTTTCTTTAGGTTCACGGTACAGAGGAAGGGTCACACCACCACCAGGGTCATAAAACTACCCACAACTCATAGGAAAGCCTTGTCAAATGTGTGCTTCTTAGGTTCACGGTACAGAGGGAGGGTCACACTACCACCAGGGTCATAAAACTACCCTTGGAAATGCTCCCTACAACTCCTAGGAAAGCCTTGTCAAATGTGTGTTTCTTTAGGTTAACGGTACAGAGGAAGGGTCAGACTACCACCAGGGTCATAAAACTACCCCTGGAAATGCCCACAACTCCTTGGAAAGCCTTGTCAAATATGTGTTTCTTTAGGTTCACGGTACAGAGGGAGGGTCACACTACCACCAGGGTCATTTAACTACCCCTGGAAATGCCCAAAACTCCTTGGAAAGATTTGCCAAATGTGTGTTCTTTAGGTTCACAGTACAGAGGAGGGTCACACTACCACCAGGGTCATAAAACTACCCTTGGAAATGCTCCCTACAACTCCTAGGAAAGCCTTGCCAAATATGTGTTTCTTTAGGTTCACGGTACAGAGGAAGGGTCACACCACCACCAGGGTCATAAAACTACCCACAACTCCTAGGAAAGCCTTGTCAAATGTGTGTTTCCTTAGGTTCACGGTACAGAGGAAGGGTCACACTACCACCAGGGTCATAAAACTACCCCTGGAAATGCCCACAACTCCTAGGAAAGCCTTGCCAAATATGTGTTTCTTTAGGTTCACAGTACAGAGGGAGGGTCACACTACCACCAGGGTCATAAAACTACCCCTGGAAATGCCCACAACTCCTAGGAAAGCTTTGTCAAATATGTGTTTCTTTAGGTTCACGGTACAATGCTGCAGCTAGCCAGTCATTGCTAACAGCCTTTATCAACCCTATTTCAACCATATTTCAACCATATTTCAACCATATTTCAGGTTCCAATTATTCAGACAGTCTGGCGTAACAAATTCCTGCCCACTACAGTGTTCAACAAGGTTCTGAGGACTCGTCACCATACCCAGCAGCAGGACCTTTGGGTATGTAGGCCTCTCACCGCTGTCCCATTTCCTTATGCAAGAGATCACCAGCGTCTTCATTCTTTCAGCAATATACTGTCCCAATCCCTTATGCAAGAGTCAACCAGTATCTTCACTCTTTCATCCCTGTACTGTCCCAATCCCTTATGCAAGAGTCAACCAGCATCTTCATTCTCTCATCCCAATCCCTTATGCAAGAGTTCACCAGCATCTTCACTCTTTCATCCCTGTACTGTCCAAATCCCTTATGCAAGAGTTAACCAGCATCTTCACTCTTTCATCCCTGTACTGTCCCATTTCCTTATGCAAGAGATCACCAGCGTCTTCATTCTTTCAGCAATATACAGTCCCAATCCCTTATGCAAGAGTCAACCAGTATCTTCACTCTTTCATCCCTGTACTGTCCAAATCCCTTATGCAAGAGTTTACCAGCGTCTTCACTCTTTCATCCCTGTACTGTCCTAATCCCTTATGCAAGAGTTCACCAGCATCTTCACTCTTTCATCCCTGTACTGTCCCAATCCCTTATGCAAGAGTTAACCAGCATCTTCACTCTTTCATCCCTGTACTGTCCCAATCCCTTATGCAAGAGTTAACCAGCATCTTCACTCTTTCATCCCTATACTGTCCAAATCCCTTATGCAAGAGTCAACCAGCATCTTCACTCTTTCATCCCTGTACTTTCTACAACGCTGAAATTACTCTTTGTTTTAGGACTCAGAAAGAAAACGACATTAAAAACTGGATATTTCAATGGATTAAGAACAGATAAATGACTCCTTTTGTTTATAGGGTCTAGAAAATCTGCATAGTACCTCAAACTCGAAATTGGTTACCCTGGAGGGAGAGAGAGAGAGAGAGTGAGAGGGATAGAGTTAGTGCCAATTAAAGATAGAGAGAGTAAGTTAGAGAGAGAAAAAAGTTGTGGAAATGTGAGAAAATGAGTTAATTAAGATATCCAGAGCAAAAAATCGCAGTAGAAACTCGTAGAATAAAAGTTACACCAAAGAAAACGGGAAATTTTTAGGGGTAACTCAAGCAAATCACTTCTACAGGTTTCCTTCTGTTATTCAAGTACCAAAAGGTGTTAGTAAGGAAATAAAGTACGGAATAGAGAGAAAATAAGTTAATAAAGATATCCATGTCAAAAAATCGCAGTAGAAACGCGTAGAAAAAGAGTTACACCAGAGAAAACGGGAAATATTTAGGGGTATCTCAAGCAAATCCCTTCTATAGGTTTTCTTCTGTTATTCAAGTACCAAAAGGTGTTAGTAAGAAAATAAAATACGGAATAGTCAGAAAATAAGTTAATAAAGATATCCATGTCAAAAAATCGCAGTAGAAACGCGTAGAAAAAGAGTTACACCAAAGAAAACGGGAAATTTCTAGGGGTAACTCAAGCAAATCCCTTCTACAGGTTTTCTTCTGTTATTCAAGTACCAAAAGGTGTTAGTAAGGAAATAAAGTACGGAATAGAGAGAAAATAAGTTAATAAAGATATCCATGTCAAAAAATCGCAGTAGAAACGCGTAGAATAAAAGTTACACCAAAGAAAATGGGAAATTTTTAGGGGTAGCTCAAGCAAATCCTTTCTACAGGTTTTCTTCTGTTATTCAAGTACCAAAATGTGTTAGTAAGGAAATAAAGTACGGAATAGAGAGAAAATAAGTTAATAAAGATATCCATGTAAAAAAATCGCAGTAGAAACGCGTAGAAAAAGAGTTACACCAAAGAAACAAGGAAATTTTAAAGGGGTACCTAACACAATTTTGATTCTTCTGTTATTCAAGTACTAGAAGGTGTTAGTAAGGAAATAAAGTACGGAATAGTCAGAAAATAAGTTAATAAAGATATCCATGTAAAAAAATCGCAGTAGAAGCGCGTAGAAAAAGAGTTACACCAAAGAAAACGGGAAATTTCTAGGGGTAACTCAAGCAAATCCCTTCTATAGGTTTTCTTCTGTTATTCAAGTACCAAAAGGTGTTAGTAAGGAAATAAAGTACGGAATAGTCAGAAAATAAGTTTATAAAGATATCCATGTCAAAAAATCGCAGTAGAAACGCGTAGAAAAAGAGTTACACCAAAGAAACAAGGAAATTTTAAAGAGGTACCAAACACAATTTTGATTCTTCTGTTATTCAAGTACTAGAAGGTGTTAGTAAGGAAATAAAGTACGGAATAGAGAGAAAATAAGTTTATAAAGATATCCATGTCAAAAAATCGCAGTAGAAACGCGTAGAAAAAGAGTTACACCAAAGAAAACGGGAAATTTCTAGGGGTAACTCAAGCAAATCACTTCTACAGGTTTTCTTCTGTTATTCAAGTACCAAAAGGTGTTAGTAAGGAAATAAAGTACGGAATAGAGAGAAAATAAGTTAATAAAGATATCCATGTCAAAAAATCGCAGTAGAAACGCGTAGAATAAAAGTTACACCAAAGAAAACGGGAAATTTTTAGGGGTAGCTCACGCAAATCTCTCTTTCCCAGGTTCCCGAGGTCGTGACAACCACCCAATACAACACGGAGCTTCAGCACGTGACCGTCGTGTCCACCGTCTACGAGCCTCATGAGGTGACCCAGTACGTCTACAACAAGAACGTCATCCCTCAGCGCGTGACCGAGACCGCTTACAAGACCACTTACAAGCGCGACACGGCTTACAAGACCGTCCGTAAGACCGACTATGTCCCCAGATACGTGACCACAACTGAGTACAGGGTTGAGTCCATCGTCGATACGGTGTACAAGACTAACTTCCAGACGCTTCTCCACACAACTACCGTGGTTAAGGATAAGTGCTCCTATGGCTACGGTGCCGGCTACGGTAGCTACAGCGACGAGTCTGGCTCATACGGTTACTAAGGGCAGCAACGCAACGGGCCTTAAGGGGGGCGTTCTCTCTCACTGGGAACGTGCATGGATGAGGGATTTTCTTAAGGGGGTCTTATAGATTTGCATTGTCCAAAGGCTCAAATCGTGTTAGAAGAGATTCCAGTTATCTGTAAGGCCAGAATCCTCCTTTAGAGATTGAAGAGTCAGGTATAGATGTGTTTTTAAAGGTTTCCGATCGTTTTTGGCTATCTTTAGAGGTTCAAAACATCTTATAGAGGTTTAGAATCGACGCTTAGGGTTTTCAATACCATCTTAGTAATCTTGAGAGGGGGGGGGGGTCGTTTGCTTTCTCTTTCGTCCCTATACTGTCCAACTCCCTTATGCAAGAGTTAACCAGCATCTCCACTCTTTCAAACTGACCCCCCAAATACTCTAACCTAGGTCCTACACCGAGATTCAAATGCTCATAACTCAGCTTCGAATGGACGAAACTAAACTTGGATTACGCCAAAACCTGCGGAAATTATCGCTCTTTTCATCCGCTAAGTTTCATCGCTCTGGCTAAAATATGTTTTGAGATATGAGCAAAACTATGAAAACTTTCCCCACGCAAGAATATATATGTAAAAAAAACAACCACTAAAGTTGACCACTCGTAACTCCACTCTAAATCATCCTAGGTGTCTGAAAATTTACCCACATATACTCCAACTATCCTTCTATATACCCACCAAGTTCCATTGCCCTAACTTAAATACTTTTTGAAATATGGGCAAAAATATGTCAACTTTTCCCACTTCATAAATTCAACTTTCCAGTGAGACGAAGCGTTCAAGAAGTCTAATAATGCTAATGGTATTATTATTATTACCATTATTATTATTACTATTATTATTATTATTACTATTAGTGTTGTTATAATCGTTGTTGTTGTTGTTACTATTACTACTACTCCTGCTAGTCTTAATTTTACTATTACTATTACTATTATTATTATTATTGTTATTATTATTATTATTATTATAACTATTGCTATTTATATGACTGATGACACATATTTTTGTAATCCATGTAATTCTGGGAGTTTGAAAATAATAATAAAAATTTGACTTAAAATCCTGATTATTATTATTATTATTATTATTATTATTATTATTATTATTATTATTATTATTATTATTATTATTATTATTATTATTTCTACTACTACTACTACTACTACTACTACTACTACTACTACTACTACTACTACTACTACTACTACTACTTCAAGAGAGAGAGAGAGAGAGAGAGAGAGAGAGAATAGGCTATTGATTTTTCTTTACATTCATCATCCCTTCAATAATAATAATAATAATAATAATAATAATAATAATAATAATAATAATAATAATAATAATAATATGGAAATAGTCTCTCTCTCTCTCTCTCTCTCTCTCTCTCTCTCTCTCTCTCTCTCTCCCAAAAACCGCCCAAAACCGCCCAAAACCGCCCAAATAACCGGTTTCTAATTAAAAACACACACACACACACATATACTAACACCTCCGTTCTCTAGAGGTCAAAAATAACACCATAGAAACCGCGGCATTTAATAGAGACCGCCGTATATGGTTTCAGATTGGGCTATTTCCCGTCTCTCAATTTGGGCTGGAAAGTGAAGAGTCGCGGTTTTTCAGACACCCCTCTCCCTCTCTCCCTCTCTCTCTCTCCCTTTTCCCTCCATTTTCTCTCTCTCCCTGCTGTCCTACCTCTCCCAGTTGCCTCTCAGTCCCTCCCTGCTGCGGACGGCTTTCCCCTGCTGCCGTTCCCTGCTAGATATTCAGCAGGTAAGCAGAAATACAAGGGGAAAAAGATTAAATAAGGGAAGATGTCTATGGGTGGAACGTCCGCCATATTGGATTATATTGATTACGGGAATGCAGACTCGTAGTAGTAATAGTAGTAGTAGTAGTAGTTGTAGTAGTAGTAGTAGTAGCTGGGTGATAGTAGTAGGCGTTGTGAGGTGTGGAATAGTATGTTAAAAAGGCTTCTAATTAACGTGGTGGTAGTCTTAGTGGTCATAGTAGTAGAATAGCAGTAATAGTAGTAGTAGTAGTAGTAGTAGTACTAGTAGTAGTAGTAGTAGTAGTAGTAGTAGAATAGTAGTAGTAGTAGTTGTAGTAGTAGTAGTAGTAGTAGTAGTAGTAGTAGTAGTAGTAGTCTAAATCGCTTCTAACGCCAGCTATAACTATTTCAGACATGGCCAACCACTCTATAATGTTGGTGATGGTGGTGGTGATGGTGGTGATGGTGGTGGTGGAGGCCGCTAGCACAGGGCGTCGAAAAAACAACAACAACAACAACAACAATTCTTCGGTAAGTACTACTACTACTACTACTACTACTACTACTACTACTACTACTTCTACTACTACTGTTTTCCTCTCCTGTAAAATCATCGTTCGACACCCCAAAACAGGTCATCGATAGTTACATAGATAGTTCGATAGGTGGATAGTCTTGTTGAGATGGATAGTTTTCATTAAGTCAGATTGTATTTCCAGGAATGGTCGAGAATTTCCTGGAAGCATTTCAACCAGTGTGGAAATTCTTAAGCATTTCCACTTTTTCATCCCTGTACTGTCCCAATCCCTTATGCAAGAGTTAACCAGCATCTTCACTCTTTCATCCCTGTACTGTCCCAATCCCTTATGCAAGAGTTAACCAGCATCTTCACTCTTTCATCCCTGTGCTGTCCCAATCCCTTATGCAAGAGTTAACCAGCATCTTCACTCTTTCATCCCTGTACTGTCCCAATCCCTTATGCAAGAGTTAACCAACATCTTCACTCTTTCATCCCTGTACTGTCCCAATCCCTTATGCAAGAGTTAACCAGCATCTTCACTCTTTCATCCCTGTACTGTCCCAATCCCTTATGCAAGAGTTAACCAGCATCTTCACTCTTTCATCCCTGTACTGTCCCAATCCCTTATGCGAGAGTTAACCAGCATCTTCACTCTTTCATCCCTGTACTGTCCCAATCCCTTATGCAAGAGTTAACCAGCATCTTCACTCTTTCATCCCTGTACTGTCCCAATCCCTTATGCAAGAGTTAACCAGCATCTTCACTCTTTCATCCCTGTACTGTCCCAATCCCTTATGCGAGAGTTAACCAGCATCTTCACTCTTTCATCCCTGTGCTGTCCCAATCCCTTATGCAAGAGTTAACCAGCATCTTCACTCTTTCATCCCTGTACTGTCCCAATCCCTTATGCAAGAGTTAACCAGCATCTTCACTCTTTCATCCCTGTACTGCCCCAATCCCTTATGCAAGAGTTAACCAGCATCTTCACTCTTTCATCCCTGTACTGTCCCAATCCCTTATGCAAGAGTTAACCAGCATCTTCACTCTTTCATCCCTGTACTGTCCCAATCCCTTATGCAAGAGTTAACCAGCATCTTAACTCTTTCATCCCTGTACTGTCCCAATCCCTTATGCGAGAGTTAACCAGCATCTTCACTCTTTCATCCCTGTACTGTCCCAATCCCTTATGCAAGAGTTAACCAGCATCTTCACTCTTTCATCCCTGTACTGTCCCAATCCCTTATGCAAGAGTTAACCAGCATCTTCACTCTTTCATCCCTGTACTGTCCCAATCCCTTATGCAAGAGTTAACCAGCATCTTCACTCTTTCATCCCTGTACTGTCCCAATCCCTTATGCAAGAGTTAACCAGCATCTTCACTCTTTCATCCCTGTACTGTCCCAATCCCATATGCAAGAGTTAACCAGCATCTTCACTCTTTCATCCCTGTACTGTCCCAATCCCTTATGCAAGAGTTAACCAGCATCTTCACTCTTTCATCCCTGTACTGTCCCAATCCCTTATGCAAGAGTTAACCAGCATCTTCACTCTTTCATCCCTGTACTGTCCCAATCCCTTATGCAAGAGTTAACCAGCATCTTCACTCTTTCATCCCTGTACTGTCCCAATCCCTTATGCAAGAGTTAACCAGCATCTTCACTCTTTCATCCCTGTACTGTCCCAATCCCTTATGCAAGAGTTAACCAGCATCTTCACTTTCATCCCTCTACTGTCACAATACCTTATGCAAGAGTTAACCAGCATCTTCACTCTTTCATCCCTGTACTGTCCCAATCCTTATGCAAGAGTTAACCAGCATCTTCACTCTTTCATCCCTGTACTGTCCCAATCCCTTATGCAAGAGTTAACCAGCATCTTCACTCTTTCATCCCTGTACTGTCCCAATCCCTTATGCAAGAGTTAACCAGCATGTTCACTCTTTCATCCCTGTACTGTCCCAATCCCTTATGCAAGAGTTAACCAGCATCTTCACTCTTTCATCCCTGTACTGTCCCAATCCCTTATGCAAGAGTTAACCAGCATCTTCACTCTTTCATCCCTGTATTGTCCCAATCCCTTATGCAATAGTTAACCAGCATCTTCACTCTTTCATCCCTATACTGTCCCAATCCCTTATGTAAGAGTTAACCAGCATCTTCACTCTTTCATCCCTGTACTGTCCCAATCCCTTATGCAAGAGTTAACCAGCATCTTCACTCTTTCATCCCTGTACTGTCCCCATCCCTTATGCAAGAGTTAACCAGCATCTTCACTCTTTCATCCCTGTACTGTCCCAATCCCTTATGCAAGAGTTAACCAGCATCTTCACTCTTTCATCCCTGTACTGTCCCAATCCCTTATGCAAGAGTTAACCAGCATCTTCACTCTTTCATCCCTGTACTGTCCCAATCCCTTATGCGAGAGTTAACCAGCATCTTCACTCTTTCATCCCTGTACTGTCCCAATCCCTTATGCAAGAGTTAACCAGCATCCTCACTCTTTCATCCCTGTACTGTCCCAATCCCTTATGCAAGAGTTAACCACCATCTTCACTCTTTCATCCCTGTACTGTCCCAATCCCTTATGCAAGAGTTAACCAGCATCTTCACTCTTTCATCCCTGTACTGTCCCAATCCCTTATGCAAGAGTTAACCAGCATCTTCACTCTTTCATCCCTGTACTGTCCCAATCCCTTATGCAAGAGTTAACCAGCATCTTCACTCTTTCATCCCTGTACTGTCCCAATCCCTTATGCAAGAGTTAACCAGCATCTTCACTCTTTCATCCCTATACTGTCCCAATCCCTTATGCAAGAGTTAACCAGCATCTTCACTCTTTCATCCCTGTACTGTCCCAATCCCTTATGCAAGAGTTAACCAGCATCTTCACTCTTTCATCCCTGTACTGTCCCCTTATGCGAGAGTTAACCAGCATCTTCACTCTTTCATCCCTATACTGTCCCAATCCCTTATGCAAGAGTTAACCACCATCTTCACTCTTTCATCCCTGTACTGTCCCAATCCCTTATGCAAGAGTTAACCAGCATCTACACTCTTTCATCCCTGTACTGTCCCAATCCCTTATGCAAGAGTTAACCAGCATCTTCACTCTTTCATCCCTGTACTGTCCCAGTCCCTTATGCAAGAGTTAACCAGCATCTTCACTCTTTCTTCCCTGTACTGTCCCAATCCCTTATGCAAGAGTTAACCAGCATCTTCACTCTTTCATCCCTGTACTGTCCCAATCCCTTATGCAAGAGTTAACCGGCATCTTCACTCTTTCATCCCTGTACTGTCCCAATCCCTTATGCAAGAGTTAACCAGCATCTTCACTCTTTCATCCCTATACTGTCCCAATCCCTTATGCAAGAGTTAACCAGCATCTTCACTCTTTCATCCCTGTACTGTCCCAATCCCTTATGCAAGAGTTAACCAGCATCTTCACTCTTTCATCCCTGTACTGTCCCAATCCCTTATGCAAGAGTTAACCAGCATCTTCACTCTTTCATCCCTGTACTGTCCCATTCCCTTATGCAAGAGTTAACCAGCATCTTCACTCTCTCATCACTGTACTGTCCCAATCCCTTATGCAAGAGTTAACCAGCATCTTCACTCTTTCATCCCTGTACTGTCCCAATCCCTTATGCAAGAGTTAACCAGCATCTTCACTCTTTCATCCCTGTACTGTCCCAATCCCTTATGCGAGAGTTAACCAGCATCTTCACTCTTTCATCCCTGTACTGTCCCAATCCCTTATGCAAGAGTTAACCAGCATCTTCACTCTTTCATCCCTGTACTGTCCCAATCCCTTATGCGAGAGTTAACCAGCATCTCCACTGTTTCATCCCTGTACTGTCCCAATCCCTTATGCAAGAGTTAACCAGCATCTTCACTCTTTCATCCCTGTGCTGTCCCAATCCCTTATGCAAGAGTTAACCAGCATCTTCACTCTTTCATCCCTGTACTGCCCCAATCCCTTATGCAAGAGTTAACCAGCATCTTCACTCTTTCATCCCTGTACTGTCCCAATCCCTTATGCAAGAGTTAACCAGCATCTTCACTCTTTCATCCCTGTACTGTTCCAATCCCTTATGCAAGAGTTAACCAGCATCTTCACTCTTTCATCCCTGTACTGTCCCAATCCCTTATGCAAGAGTTAACCAGCATCTTCACTCTTTCATCCCTGTACTGTTCCAATCCCTTATGCAAGAGTTCACCAGCATCTTCACTCTTTCATCCCTGTACTGTTCCAATCCCTTATGCAAGAGTTAACCAGCATCTTCACTCTTTCATCCCTGTACTGTTCCAATCCCTTATGCAAGAGTTCACCAGCATCTTCACTCTTTCATCCCTGTACTGTCCCAATCCCTTATGCAAGAGTTCACCAGCATCTTCACTCTTTCATCCCTGTACTGTCCAAATCCTTTACGCAAGAGTTAACCAGCATCTTCACTCTTTCATCCCTGTACTGTCCCCATCCCTTATGCAAGAGTTCACCAGCATCTTCACTCTCTCATCCCTGTACTGTCCCAATCTCTCATGCAAGAGTTAACCAGCATCTTCACTCTTTCATCCCTGTACTGTCCCAATCCCTTATGCAAGAGTTAACCAGCATCTTCACTCTTTCATCCCTGTACTGTCCCAATCCCTTATGCAAGAGTTAACCAGCATCTTCACTCTTTCATCCCTATACTGTCCCAATCCCTTATGCAAGAGTTAACCAGCATCTTCAGTCTTTCATACGTGTACTGTCCCAATCCCTTATGTAAGAGTTAACCAGCATCTTCACTCTTTCATCCGTGTACTGTCCCAATCCCTGATGCAAGAGTTAACCAGCATCTTCACTCTTTCATCCCTGTACTGCCCCAATCCCTTATGCAAGAGTTAACCAGCATCTTCACTCTTTCATCCCCGTACTGTCCCCATTCCTTATGCAAGAGTTCACCAGCATCTTCACTCTTTCGTCCCCGTACTGTCCCAATCCCTTATGCAAGAGTTAACCAGCATCTTCACTCTTTCATCCCTGTACTGTCCCAATCCCTTATGCAAGAGTTAACCAGCATCTTCACTCTTTCATCCGTGTACTGTCCCAATACCTTATGCAAGAGTTAACCAGCATCTTCACTCTTTCATCCCTGTACTGTCCCAATACCTTATGCAAGAGTTAACCAGCATCTTCACTCTTTCATCCCTGTACTGTCCCAATCCCTTATGCAAGAGTTAACCAGCATCTTCACTCTTTCATCCGTGTACTGTCCTAATCTCTCATGCAAGAGTTAACCAGAATTTTCACTCTTTCATCCCTATACTAAATCCAACATGCAGGAATCTGAAGTTTGTAACCCATGTAACAGTTTTGGAACACAATTTGGGTAGGCGGTGGCTGAGTGGTTAGCGTGCGAGCCCCGCATTCATAACGTGATGGACGACGCGGGTTCGAATCCTCACGCTACCACCACCTAGGATGTTTCAGTCACCTCCAAGTGGCTTAAAACTACCCACATGCTGTCCTGAAGACCACCCATCAACCCGGACTCTAGAGGAAACCGTCCAAGTAGGGTAGGCGGTGGCCGAAGTGATAGCGTACTGGACCCACATTCGCCGCGTGATGGACGACGCGAGTTCGAATCCTCACGCTACCACTCGGATTTTTCAGTCACCGCCGAGTGGCTTAAAACTACCCACATGCTGTCCTGAAGACCACCCATCAACCCGGACTCTAGAGGAAACCGTCCAAGTGAATCAAGAATGAGCTCCGGGGGGCAGCATGAGCCAAGAGAAGATGGCGCCACTATAAACACTTGTCTGCGCCATGACGGGCTGGGGCCGAACACCATCTAGGGCCCACAAGAGAGCCTACCGGCGCTATAGACTGACACGGAAAATAAAAAGATATGTATATGAAAAGTGCTCACAGAAGTGTTTGGAAGAAATGAATACACATAAAAAGTATTATAAATGAGAGAAAAGTGAAGAATTACACCGAAGAAGACGATAGAGAAGAAGAGGAAGACAGACAAAGGTGTTCCAAGCGATAGCCATGCGCCTGGAGGGTACTGATCCAACCCTGAGGCGCCCTGACACCCCCACCGATTACTACCCTTATAAGGCGCCTCATCCTTGTAGGCGCCCGCTGGTGTGTCGTTACTGAGCCATAACGTTCATACCAAAGTAGCCTTGACAGTACAGTACCTGAGGCGCCCTGACACCCCCACCGATTACTACCCTTATAAGGCGCCTCATCCTTGTAGGCGCCCGCTGGTGTGTCGTTACTGAGCCATAACGTTCATACCAAAGTACCCTTGTCAGTACAGAACCTTCGCTGACCCAACAACTGTAACAAAACTTTAATCGCGTTTTTCTCAAAATTTGTACAAAATGAAGAAGATGCACACTCTACTTTCAATAAATGTTACGCTGGTCGCGGGTTCGATCCCCGGCGCCGGCAATCCTTTCCTTGTCGGGATTAATTTCTCGTGTGTTTCGATGCACGCAGAGGACGCGTGGGAGCAACGTTACCAGATTGTCGTACACAGCACCTTATTTTTACCGATTTCTGACCCCAAAACAGTCTCCTGGGCCCTAATAACGAGATTCATTCATACTTATCGATAAAATAGTTAATTCCTGATGCTTCTTGGCAATAGTTATGCGTCAGAAACCGGTAAATACGATGCTCTGAGTACGATAATCTGGCAACGGTGTGTGGGAGTGTAGAAAAGAGAAAATTCTGGCATTTCAATTCTACTTTCAATAAATGTTTTGTTTTCGTGACGTCATCCTTGCCAGGTTTTGTTCTATTTGACACCATCCATCAGCACGAGAGTTTTGTCTATAACTACACGATTGATCAGAACGCATCAGAAGTCTATTGGGCATATTTTGTGTCTCGGCCTATGCTTATATATGGCGTATTCATAGACTCAACCGGTTATCAAAGTGATCTTGACATATTTAAGATCACTATTCGTTATGTCTTGATGCGTGGCTACAGATAATAACAGATACAGCCTAAAAAAAATGCTAAAATCCTACCAGATACAGTTTTTTTTCTTTTTTTTATATTTTACGTCTTGGCCTATTGCGCCGGTATGCTTCTTCCCGGTGGATCCTGATGGTTGGTCCAAGGCTTCTTCCCGGTGGATCCTGGTGGTCAGTCCAAGGCTTCTTCCCGGTGGATCCTGGTGGTCAGTCCAAGGCTTCTTCCCGGTGGATCCTGGTGGTCAGTCCAAGGCTTCTTCCCGGTGGATCCTGGTGGTCAGTCCAAGGCTTCTTCCCGGTGGATCCTGGTGGTCAGTCCAAGGCTTCTTCCCGGTGGATCCTGATGGTCGGTCCAAGGCTTCTTCCCGGTGAATCCTGGTGGTCGGTCCAAGGCTTCTTCCCGGTGGATCCTGATGGTCGGTCCAAGGCTTCTTACCGGTGGATCCTGATGGTCGGTCCAAGGCTTCTTCCCGGTGGGTCCTGATGGTCGGCCCAGCCCGTTCTGGCGCAGGCGAGTGTTTATAGTGGCGCCATCTTGCCTTGGGTCATGCTGCCCTCCCGGAGCTCATCTTTAATCCTAGAATCTAGAGTCCGGGTTGATAGGTGGTCTTCTGGACAGCATATGGGTAGTTTTAAGCCACTCGGCGGTGGGTGAAAAATCCCAGCTTGGTGGCACCGGGCGGGGATTGAACTCGCGTCGTCCTGAACGCGGTGCCGTCTTGCTATCTGTTCAGCCACCGCCTACCCGAATGTTGTTGTTGTTGTTGTTGTTGTTGTTGTCAGGGCCGTGAAGATCTGAAGATTATTATGAGGCGGATGAGAGCTGGTTGCCGTGAGAGGGAAGCAATTCAAGTTAACAAAACCAGCTGGTAACGGTTCCTGTCGGTGTAACCTTTGCAACGGTGCTCTCGTTCGAATCGGTAATCAGTGTTGCCAACTCAAAATTTATAAATCCGCGAGGATGGCCTGAAAAATCCGCCAGATGGTCGGTGAAGCTTTAAAAATTTGCCGCTAGACTGGACTTGAAAATCCGCCAGATGGTCGGTGAAGCTTTAAAAATTTGCCGCTAGGTTGGACTTGAAAATCCGCCAGATGATCGGAGAAGCTTTAAAAATTTGCCGCTAGATTGGACTTGAAAATCCGCCAGATGGTCGGAGAAGCTTTAAAAATTTGCCGCTAGATTGGACTTGAAAATCCACCAGATGGTCGGTGAAGCTTTGAAAATTTGCCGCTAGATTGGACTTGAAAATCCGCCAGTTACTCTTGTCAAAATTTTTCCCGCCAGATAACATACAATCTGGTTTTAGTCGTGTTTTTCACTTATAATGCGACCCACAACGAAGCTCAAGGATGTTGGCAGGAGAGATTTTGGTGCTGAAGAGTTTACCGTCAAGCCTGTACTGAATGTTAACTCCGGCCTCCCCCTCAGAGCCTATGTGTGACAGATATTTGTAACAGCCTGTAGGGAGATATTCAAAATGACGGGCCAACAAACAGCTCTGCGTCGCGCCCACCTCTATATCGAAAGGGTCTGACGCCAAGCTCCCAGCCTGCATTTGGGCCTGTATACCGTCGTGAAGTTGATTAACCGTGTAGCAGCGACGGGCCAAATTTGTGGCTTTACCGTGTAGCAGCGACGGGCCAAATTTGTGGCTTTACCGTGTAGCAGCGACGGGCCAAATTTGTGGCTTTACCGTGTAGCAGCGACGGGCCAAATTTGTGGCTTTACCGTGTAGCAGCGACGGGCCAAATTTGTGGCTTTACCGTGTTGCAGCGACGGGCCAAATTTGTGGCTTTACCGTGTAGCAGCGACGGGCCAAATTTGTGGCTTTACCGTGTACCAGCGACGGGCCAAATTTGTGGCTTTACCGTGTAGCAGCGACGGGCCAAATTTGTGGCTTTACCGTGTAGCAGCGACGGGCCAAATTTGTGGCTTTACCGTGTAGCAGCGACGGGCCAAATTTGTGGCTTTACCGTGTAGCAGCGACGGGACAAATTTGTGGCTTTACCGTGTAGCAGCGACGGGCCAAATTTGTGGCTTTACCGTGTAGCAGCGACGGGCCAAATTTGTGGCTTTACCGCGTAGCAGCGACGGGCCAAATTTGTACCATGATATAAACCCCAAAAAATAGATGATACATAATCTGATCACAAATGCTTTGATATGTATTATGAAATGGTTTGTGCGAGGGTGATTTTTTCTCATTTTTCTCACTTGGAGGGACCATTAAGAAACATAATCCACTCTGCCACTGGGTTAAGGACTACACCGAATTTTTTGTCATGAAGAAGTGTTCGGATATCCCAGGTAGCGATCGTTAAGGTTGTAGTCCTAATCTTTAACTGGTGACAGGAAAATTGGGATAACCTGGCTGCCTCCAGTTAGCAACGCGGGTTATGTTGAAACAGGCAATTTTCAGGCAACGTTTCAAGGCTCTTCCTATTCCTGGGTCAGCACTGCGGGGGCTGCTTGGCTCGACCCGCAGAAATTTGCCGAAGAGAACTCTGTTGCGCCCGGATACCAGCATTTCCAGGTCTACCAAGCAGCCTGCGCCCACCATCCCTTTCCCGTCACCACACGAGCCAAGTAAAACAGTAAGGGTCAAGAATCTGTGAAACGAGACTATGGGGAGACCAGAATGTTGAGACCAAAGTCTATATACACCAGGTCAAGCCACGCGCAGGTTTGTGGGAGGAGACACGGCTGGCCGAGGCGTGGCTTATGCGTGACGTCACTGCTTGGAGCCAAACTAGAGAATGCAGAAACAGGGATTTAGAGAAAACGAGGAAAGGCGGACTAATTTAAATCAATCACTTCAACATGCCCTCCCTCACACCCCACACCGCAGAGAGAGAGAGAGAGAGAGAGAGAGAGAGAGAGAGAGAGAGAGAGAGAGAGAGAGAGAGAGAGAGAGAGAGAGAGAGAGAGAGAGAGAGAGAGAGAGAGAGAGAGAGAGAGAGAGAGAGAGAGAGAGAGAGAGAGAGAGAGAGAGAGAGAGAGAGAGAGAGAGAGAGAGAGAGAGAGAGAGAGAGAGAGAGAGAGAGAGAGAGAGAGAGAGAGAGAGAGAGAGAGAGAGAGAGAGAGAGAGAGAGAGAGAGAGAGAGAGAGAGAGAGAGAGAGAGAGAGAGAGAGAGAGAGAGAGAGAGAGAGAGAGAGAGAGAGAGAGAGAGAGAGAGAGAGAGAGAGAGAGAGAGAGAGAGAGAGAGAGAGAGAGAGAGAGAGAGAGAGAGAGAGAGAGAGAGAGAGAGAGAGAGAGAGAGAGAGAGAGAGAGAGAGAGAGAGAGAGAGAGAGAGAGAGAGAGAGAGAGAGAGAGAGAGAGAGAGAGAGAGAGAGAGAGAGAGAGAGAGAGAGAGAGAGAGAGAGAGAGAGAGAGAGAGAGAGAGAGAGAGAGAGAGAGAGAGAGAGAGAGAGAGAGAGAGAGAGAGAGAGAGAGAGAGAGAGAGAGAGAGAGAGAGAGAGAGAGAGCCTGAACGCGCTGTGAAAGGAGGCGAGAATGCACAACTTTAGTCACCCCTGAACTGGCGGGGATGTTTTTGGGGCTCCAAGTGACGTCATCCCGCTGCTCCGCCCCCAAAACCGCCTCCTGCACGTACCGGTCGGAGTATTGAACCAGAGTGACTTGACTTGGTATATATGGACTTAAGTTGAGACTAGCATGCGTAGAAAGGAGACTGATATGTGGGGTTGCGCGCTAAAACCCATTCAACCCCAGACACTCGGCCATCCACAGTCGGACAAGCGCTAGGAAGGGTCACAGGAGCCTTTCCCGGGTATAAGCTCACCCTTGGTTTAGCGCGTCAGTGCTGTGGATATGTATTGTAATGTACCAGGTATCGTATTATATCTAGATTATTGTACGCTTGGCAACCCTATTAGTCACCCCACAAGTACTACCCCAGTGAGCACCCGGTAGACCCCATATGCTACTACTACTACTACTACCACTACTACTACTACTACTACTACTACTACTACTACTACTACTACTACTACTACTCACAGCTGGGCACGATAACAAAACCTTATTCCCGATAACCGATAATGAAAAACCGATATTCGTTAACTGGAGACACTAATAACCGATAACCGATACCCGATACCCGATATAAATCCACAATTCCGATGCTAGCTAGCGATAAGTCCGATAGGCGAAAACGATACTATATTGATATTTCAGATGGAAAAACAAAGATGAATTCAAATGTTCATTATTTGTATTTTATAAAACTTACAAAACCTGAAAACCACACGTTGACGCGTACCTATGGACGGTAATACTGGAAACCCTGAACCTGTTGTGTTATTTGGCGTCCCCGCCGTCTAAACACTGGTCTCTCGTGAACTGTTCAGACCAGCAGACCTGTACAGTCTCACAAAGCTTTTAGTTGTTGAAGGCTGAATCAGACATACAGTACCACCATCCTCGCTGTTTCTAGAACGACACTCTGTACGAGTTGTGTTTATATGTACAGAGTGTCGTTCAGCGAGGATGGTGGTACTGTATGTCTGATTCAGCCTTCCAGCAACTCTGTTAAAAAGCTTTGTGAGACTGTACAGGGCTACGCTTACTGGTCTGAACAGTTCACGAGAGACCAGTGTTTGTAAACAAAAGCGCCAGCTGTTGACGATGGGACACCAAATAACACAACACCTTCAACACCATGGCATGCTCACAAACCAATATGGAATAGCAAATTTGAGGCAGTGAATAACCATTTTGGGGCAAAGTTAAATGATTTTTTTCTTTGATACATTGATTTTTGAGTAACATAAAAAAAATAATCTAGTGTTTTAATGTTGATGATCTAAGTAAGAAATCCCTTCAGCGGAGATATTTCATACCCCGAAGGTTTTCACACAACACCGGGCGTCACGTGTAGGGAGGAGACAACGCTTGTTTTCTGAGAGGCGGAAAAAAGTACCGATTATCACTAGTTTGGTAACAAAAGTAACGAAGATACCGATTTATAAGTATAAGTAGCGGATGGCCGATAACCCGATTTTGTTGTCAGCGATAAAGTATTGCAATAACTTATCGCGATAATGCCCAGCTATGCTACTACTACTACTACTACTACTACTACTACTACTACTACTACTACTACTACTACTACTACTACTACTACTACTACTACTACTACTACTACTACTACTACTACTACTACTACTTTTCAGATCACAGTGCCATCAGACTTACTACTTCGCCTAATGGATGTCACGCGTTCCCTACACCAGCTAATGCCACTACAAAGACTATCAGAGGACGACGCTGCTACTACTGCTACTACTACGGCTACAAGTGGTCTGCAGGGTAGGTAGTAATAGTAGTAGTAGTAGTAGATGTTGTAGTAGCACATTGCGACTATCACCACGCGACTCAGCACCCTCTTAAACCCACTATTCCATACCCGACAACCCTTACTTGGACTATCCACCTCCTCCTCCTACTACTACTACTACTACTACTACTACTACTACTATTGCTATTTCAGGAACGAGCGGTGAGGAGCGGATTCTAACACTGGCGCTGACTCAACACGCACTACTACAGCACAGAATGGAGGACTTACTTACGCAGACCGGTAGATGTGAAGCCCAGGTTAGTAGCGATAGTAGTAGAAGTAGTAGTAGTAGTAGTAGTAGGGGTGAGTGAGGGATAGTACCGTTGTCGGGTGTTGGATAGTAGGTTTAAAAGGGTGCTGTTTCGCGTGGTGATACTAACAATAGTCTAATAGTAGTCTAACTCTCTCTCTCTCTCTCTCTCTCTCTCTCTCTCTCTCTCTCTCTCTCTCTCTCTCTCTCTCTCTCTCTCTCTCTCTCTCTCTCTCTCTCTCTCTCTCTCTCTCTCAACCTAACCTAACTTAACCCAACATAACCTAACACACACACAATCTCTCTCTCTCTCTCTCTCTCTCTCTCTCTCTCTCTCTCTCTCTCTCTCTCTCTCTCTCTCTCTCTCTCTCTCTCTCTCTCTCTCTCTCTCTCTCTCTCTCTCCCCCTCCTCCTCTCTCTCTCCCTCTTACTATATAGGTGGAAGCTCTCAAGGAAGACAAGGAGGAATTAAAGAGAGAGATAGCTCACTTGAAAGAGAGAGTGAGGCAGATTCTCTCCCAAAAAAATGGTAGCCCGCCGCCTCAACCCAAGAAGTTAAGTGGAAAAACGGATTGCAACTGTTCTGCTTCTACTACTATTCCTACTACTACTGCTACTACTACTACTACTACTACTACTGCTGTGCCTAGTAGTAGTGGGTTGTCTGCTACGGCGGCTACTGGGGTGTCTGCTACAACTGGTTCTGAGGCTATTACTACTACTGCAGCTACTACTACTACTACTACTACTACTGCTACTACTACTGGTACCAAGCCTGTTGTGATACTTGGAAGCGGTGTAAGGTAAGGCCTACTATTACTACTACTACTACTACTACTACTACTACTACTACTACTACTACTACTACTACTACTACTACTACTACTACTACTACTACTATGCATCTAAGACCATTCCTACTATCACTACGGGTTTTAGAAGTGTCTTAAACCGACTATTTCTCACCTCACAACCATACTATCCGTCACCTACCCCCTACCACTACTACTACTACTACTACTACTACTATGCATCTAAGACCATTCCTACTATCACTACGGGTTTTAGAAGTGTCTTAAACCGACTATTTCTCACCTCACAACCATACTATCCGTCACCTACCCCTACCACTACTACTACTACTACTATGCATCTAAGACCATTCCTACCATCACTACGGGTTTTAGAAGTGTCTTAAACCGACTATTTCTCACCTCACAACCATACTATCCGTCACCTACCCCCTACCACTACTACTACTACTACTGCTACAACTACTACTACTTTTCAGGGTGAAGGACTGCGCGGGACACCAACTTGCGGGAGCCTCAGAAAACGGCGTCTACGAAATCTACCCTTCGGAGTAAGTTACTAAATACCACTACTACTTCTATTTCTACTACTACTACTACTACTACTACTATTACTACTACTATTGCTACTATTTCCAGGTGCCGCGCTGTGAAGGTGTACTGTGACCTGGAGACGGCTGGGGGAGGTTGGACTATTTTCCTTAACCGACAGGAGTTTAAAGACAGAGAAAAGCCGCAAGAGAATTTTACAAGGAATTGGAATGATTATAAAAATGGATTTGGGGATGTCACTGGCGAGTACTGGCTGGGTAAGTACTCGTGGTAGTAGTAGAAGTAGTAGTAGTAGTAGTAGTAGTAGTAGTAGTAGTAGTGGTGGTGGTGGGAGTGGTAGGGAGTGCAAGAGTTATCCAGCATCTTCACTCTCTCATCCCTGTACTGTCCCAATCCCTTATGCAAGATTTAACCAGCATCTTCACTCTTTCATCCCTGTACTGTCCCAATCCCTTATGCAAGATTTAACCAGCATCTTCACTCTTTCATCCCTGTACTGTCCCAATCCCTTATGCAAGATTTAACCAGCATCTTCACTCTTTCATCCCTGTACTGTCCCAATCCCTTATGCAAGATTTAACCAGCATCTTCACTCTTTCATCCCTGTACTGTCCCAATCCCTTATGCAAGAGTTAACCAGCATCTTCACTCTTTCATCCCTGTACTGTCCCAATCCCTTATGCAAGAGTTAACCAGCATCTTCACTCTTTCATCCCTGTACTGTCCCAATCCCTTATGCAAGAGTTAACCAGCATCTTCACTCTTTCATCCCTGTACTGTCCCAATCCCTTATGCAAGAGTTCACCAGCATCTTCACTCTTTCATCCCTGTACTGTCTCTCCCAATCCCTTATGCAAGAGTTAACCAGCATCTTCACTCTTTCATCCGTGTACTGTCCCAATCCCTTATGCAAGAGTTAACCAGCATCTTCACTCTTTCATCCCTGTACTGTCCAAATCCCTTATGCAAGAGTTAACCAGCATCTTCACTCTTTCATCCCTGTACTGTCCCATTAAACAGCATCTTCACTCTTTCATCCCCGTACTGTCCCAATCCCTTATGCAAGAGTTAACCAGCATCTTCACTCTTTCATCCCTGTACTGTCCCATTAAACAGCATCTTCACTCTTTCATCCCCGTACTGTCCCAATCCCTTATGCAAGAGTTAACCAGCATCTTCACTCTTTCATCCCTGTACTGTTCCAATCCCTTATGCAAGAGTTAACCAGCATCTTCACTCTTTCATCCCTGTACTGTCCCAATCCCTTATGCAAGAGTTAACCAGCATCTTCACTCTTTCATCCTTGTACTGTCCTAATCCCTTATGCAAGAGTTAACCAGGATCTTCACTCTTTCATCCCTGTACTGTCCCAATCCCTTATGCAAGAGTTAACCAGCATCTTCACTCTTTCATCCCCGTACTGTCCCAATCCCTTATGCAAGAGTTATCCAGGATCTTCACTCTTTCATCCCTGTACTGTCCCAATCCCTTATGCGAGAGTTAACCAGCATCTTCACTCTTTCATCCTTGTACTGTCCCAATCCCTTATGTAAGAGTTAACCAGCATCTTCACTCTTTCATCCCTGTACTGTCCCAATCCCTTATGCAAGAGTTAACCAGGATCTTCACTCTTTCATCCCTGTACTGTCCCAATCCTTTATGCAAGAGTTAACCAGCATCTTCACTCTTTCATCCCTGTACTGTCCCAATCCCTTATGCAAGAGTTAACCAGCATCTTCACTCTTTCATCCCTGTACTGTCCCAATCCCTTATGCAAGAGTTAACCAGGATCTTCACTCTTTCATCCCTGTACTGTCCCAATCCCTTATGCAAGAGTTAACCAGGATCTTCACTCTTTCATCCCTGTACTGTCCCAATCCCTTATGCAAGAGTTAACCAGCATCTTCACTCTTTCATCTCTGTACTGTCTCAATCCCTTATGCAAGAGTTAACCAGCATCTTCACTCTTTCATCCCTGTACTGTCCCAATCCCTTATGCAAGAGTTAACCAGCATCTTCACTCTTTCATCCCTGTACTGTCCTATTAAACAGCATCTTCACTCGTTCATCCCTGTACTGTCCCAATCCCTTATGCAAGAGTTAACCAGCATCTTCACTCTTTCATCCCTGTACTGTCCCAATCCCTTATGCAAGAGTTAACCAGCATCTTCACTCTTTCATCCCTTATGCGAGAGTTAACCAGCATCTTCACTCTTTCATCCCTATACTGTCCCAATCCCTTATGCAAGAGTTAACCAGCATCTTCACTCTTTCATCCCTGTTCACTCTTTCATCCCTGTACTGTCCCTCACTCTTTCATCCCTGTACTGTCCCAATCCTTATGCAAGAGTTAACCAGCTCTCTCTCTCTCTCTCTCTCTCTCTCTCTCTCTCTCTCTCTCTCTCTCTCACAGGAAACAAGATTCTGCATATATTAACATCGAGAGAGCCACATATTCTTAGAGTTGACGCGGAGGACTTTGAAGGGAGTCGTAGATGGGGCGAATGGAGGAGGTTCAAGGTGGAGAACGAGAGCCAGGGGTAAGTAGTAGTAGTAGTCGTAGTCGTCGTAGTAGTAGTAGTAGTCCTAGGGGTGGGTTAGGGATAGTACCGTTGATGGGTGACGAACTGTGGGTTTAAGAGGGTGCTAATTCTTGTGGTGATAGTTAGAATAGTCGTAGTAGTAGTAGTAGTAGTAGTAGTAGTAGTAGTAGTAGTAGTAGTAGTCCTAGGGGTGAGTGAGGGATAGTACCGTTGATGGGTGACGAATTGTGGGTTTAAGAGGGTGCTAATTCTTGTGGTGATAGTTAGAATAGTCATAGTAGTAGTAGTAGTAGTAGTAGTAGTAGTAGTAGTCCTAGGGGTGAGTGAGGGATAGTACCGTTGATGGGTGACGAACTGTGGGTTTAAGAGGGTCCTGATTCTTGTAGTGATAGTTAGAATAGTCATAGTAGTAGTAGTAGTGGTAGTAGTAGTAGTAGTCCTAGGGGTGGGTTAGGGATAGTACCGTTGATGGGTGACGATTTGTGGGTTTAAAAGGGTGATGATTCTTGTAGTGATAGTTAGAATAGTCGTAGTAGTAGTAGTAGTAGTAGTAGTAGTAGTAGTAGTGGTAAGTGTGTGTGTGTGTGTGTGTGTGTGTGTGTGTGTGTGTGTGTGTGTGTGTGTGTGTGTGTGTGTGTGTGTGTGTGTGTGTGTAAACTCCTCTTCTCCTCCTCCTCCTCCTCCTCTTCTTCTTCCTCTTCCTCTTCGTCTTACTCTTCCTCCTCCTCCTCCTCCTCCTCCTCCTCCTCCTCCTACAACTCCCCCTCCTCTGCCTCTTCCTCTTCCTCCTCCTCCTCCTCCTCCTCCTCTTACTCCTCCTCCTCTCTCTCCTCCTCCTCCCCCTCCTCCTCCACTTCCTCTTCCTCTTCCTCCTCCTCCTCCTCCTCCTACCACTACTACTACTACTACTACCACTGTTCCAGGTACAAGTTGGTGTCGCTGCTGTACGACACCAACAGCACCCTGGGCGATGGTCTCTTGTGGCACAGCGGGATGCAGTTTTCGACCATCGACCGTGACAACGACAAGCACAAGGGTTAGTCCTGCGCGTCTCAGCTCACCCGCTCGCTCCCAGGATGCCGGCCAGCGTTGACAAATTATCGTACTCACCGCATTGCATTGCCGTAGTTTCTGACCGATAACTCTTGCAAAAAACACAAAGGGCATCAATGTATAACAGTTTTAACGCTAACTGCAATGTTCTATCGTTGTGTGTGGGGCTGCGGCAGTCTTGGCGCCTGAAAGTGATAAATGCAATGTTCAGAGTACGATAATTTGGGAACGCTGGTGCCGGCCCTGGCGTCCTCACCTGGGAAACGGCCATGCCGGAGCCGGGTGACCAACCACGCCACGTTGTAACAAGGGAGAGGTCGTCACAACAGCGGCCGTGGGGAAACCTCGATGCGTCTGTGATTTTTAAAAGGGCTGTTTCAGACGTGCCGGGTTTTCGCCGTGCGCCGTTAACAGCACAATGCCGTACACTCCGGAGAGCGCGCCGTTGTGCTATACAAGTACGATACAAGTACGTGGCCGCCAGGTGCCTCCGTGTCTCGTCATGACGCTGTGGACCACTCGCTATATTACCTGGATATAAAACAATCATGCGGTGTGCGTGATGGGCATGTTGGCACGGCAGCGGCGGGCGGACATCCCAGGGAACGGCTGCCCGGCCACCCCACGCCCACACCCACGTCTGTCCCTGGCGGACGACGCGCTACGAGTGTGACCCGATGCTGCCAGAGTGCCAGTCGTGCAGCTGTCGCGTTCAAGGTCGTCAAGGGTCCGCCGTGAAAATATGAAAATAACTTTCAAAAAATACGAAATTGAGTTGTATGGTCCATGGCAACTCTCTATCCTTTGGCTTTCGAATGGTGGATCTTTTTTCAGTCAGACATATATTCAAATGTCACTATCGAGTATATTTCAGCGTGTAGCGCGTGGGCGTGGCAGCAGCTGGCCGGCATGCCAAGTATGGAATAAATATCGTAAGATCCAACATGCAGCATCTGAAGTTGGAAGCCATGTAACAGTTTTGGAACACCATTATGTATATGAAAAGTGTTCACAGAAATGTTTGGAACAAATGAATACACATAAAAAGTATTATAAATGAGAGAAAAGTGAAGAATTACACCGAAGAAGACGATAGAGAAGAAGAGGAAGACAGACAAAGGACTTCCAAGCGATAGCTATGCGCCTGGAGGGTACTGATCCAACCCTGAGGCGCCCTGACACCCCCACCGATTACTACCCTTATAAGGCGCCTCATCCTTGTATACCTGAGGCGCCCTGACACCCCCACCGATTACTACCCTTATAAGGCGCCTCATCCTTTTAGGCGCTCGCTGGTGTGTCGTTACTGAGCCATAACGTTCATACCAAAGTAGCCTTGACAGTACAGTACCTTCGCTGACCCAACAACTTCAAGAAAACTTTAATCGCGTTTTTCTCAAAACTATAGACTACAAAATGAACATAAAACTATTTTTTGCTTTTATTTTCCGCACGATTTTCATGAAACTTTAGGACATACAAGATCATGTGTCGTACTAATATTTCACAAGATGTTTTTTTGAAAAACGGCAGTTTCGATATGTGGGAAAATTTTCCAAAATATATTTCAAAAATTAAAAAAAATAGATTGACAAAAACAGTTTCCAAAAAACCATCTTGACAAATTGTTATAATAACAATGAACTATGTGATGTGCGCGTCACAAGAAAGTCACTAAGAAAATGGCTGAGAAAAATTCATTCAAAATTTTCATAAAAACAACGAAAAATACTTCGAAAGTCCGCCGTGGATTAAAATCGCATCTGTGGCCATGAATAATTAGTATGTTGTATACATGAGTACCTTTGTTATCATATGAAATAATTAGTATGTTGTATACATGAGTACCTTTGTTATCATGTATTAGTGTTGTATAGTATAGTAATTACCAATGTACAGAAATTATTATGAAATAATTAGTATGTTGTATACATGAGTACCTTTGTTATCATGTGAAATAATTAGTATGTTGTATACATGAGTACCTTTGTTATCATATGAAATAATTAGTATGTTGTATACATGAGTACCTTTGTTATCATATGAAATAATTAGTATGTTGTATACATGAGTACCTTTGTTATCATATGAAATAATTAGTATGTTGTATACATGAGTACCTTTGTTATCATAGGAACATTTTAAAGCCGAGCAGATGAAAGGAAAAATTACGAAAAGTATTTTTCGTTGTTTTTATGAAAAATTTTAATTAATTTTTCTCAGCCATTTTTTTACTGAATTTCCTGTGACGCGCACAGCTGATACTTCATTGTTATTATAGCAATTTGTCAAGATGGTTTTTCAAAACTATTTTTGTTACTCTGTAAAAAGAAAAGATTCTTTTAAATTGTTTTGTAAAGTTTCCCCACATATCAAAACTCTGCCGTTTCTCAAGCAAACATCTTGTAGAACATTAGTACGACACATGATCTTGTATGTCCTAAAGTTTCATGAAAATCGTTAAGAGAATAAAAGCAAAAAATAGTTTTCTGTTCATTTTGAAGTCTATAGTTTTGAGAAAAACGCGATTAAAGTTTTCTTGAAGTTGTTGGGTCAGCGAAGGTACTGTACTGTCAAGGCTACTTTGGTATGAACGTTATGGCTCAGTAACGACACACCAGCGGGCGCCTACAAGGATGAGGCGCCTTATAAGGGTAGTAATCGGTGGGGGTGTCAGGGCGCCTCAGGGTTGGATCAGTACCCTCCAGGCGCATAGCTATCGCTTGGAACACCTTTGTCTGTCTTCCTCTTCTTCTCTATCGTCTTCTTCGGTGTAATTCTTCACTTTTCTCTCATTTATAATACTTTTTATGTGTATTCATTTCTTCCAAACATTTCTGTGAACACTTTTCATATACATATTTTTTTACTATTTTCCGTGCCAGCTCTCTTGTGGGCCCTAGATGGTATTCAGCCCCAGCCCGTCATGGCGCAGACAAGTGTTTATAGTGGCGCCATCTTCTCTTGGCTCATGCTGCCCCCCGGAGCTCATTCTTGATTCACTTGGACGGTTTCCTCTAGAGTCCGGGTTGATGGGTGGTCTTCAGGACAGCATGTGGGTAGTTTTAAGCCACTCGGCGGTGACTGAAAAATCCGAGTGGTAGCGTGAGGATTCGAACCCGCGTCGTCCATCACGCGGCGAATGTGGGTCCAGTACGCTATCACTTCGGCCACCGCCTACCCTACTTGGACGGTTTCCTCTAGAGTCCGGGTTGATGGCTGGTCTTCAGGACAGCATGTGGGTAGTTTTAAGCCACTTGGAGGTGACTGAAACATCCCAGGTGGTGGTAGCGTGGGGATTCGAACTCGCGTCGTCCATCACGCGGCGAATGTGGGCCCAGTACGCTATCACTTCGGCCACCGCCACAGAGGCAATGGTGATCCACGGCGGACTTTCTCCTTAATGGGAAACTGAACGCCTAAAGTATTGCGGTCGAGTCGAAAAGTAGATACGTCTGAAAAGGGCCGAGGGTACACTTGTAATATTTGTTTGTAGTGTTGCAAGCACCAGGGAGTGAGTGCGTGCTGAGTGCTGCGCCTCAGCCAACACACTCTACACTTGTACTCTCGATACCATGATATATGTATGTATGTGTGTGTGTGTGTGTGTGTGTGTGTGTGTGTCCAACCCCTGACAGTGCTGTGTTCCTCCCTACAGGCAGCTGCGCGCACGAGTACAAGGGCGGATTCTGGTACAACGTTTGCCACAACGCTAATCCCACAGGCCTCCTCGTCAACAGTGACCAGTTCGACTCCGTGGGCTGGGTGTACTGGTCCCCCAAGCGCTATAAGTGGGCATCGCTGCGCTACCTCTCCCTCAAACTGCGCCCCAAGAGCTTCGGGGGCAGCGGGGGCGCCCACACAGACGGCCCTGGTGACTGCAGCGGCGGCGGCGGGGGAGGCAAGGAGGAGGAGGAGGAGGAGGAGGAAGACGAGGAGGAGGAGGTGTGAAGGGAGAGGAGAGGAGGAGGAGGTGTGTATTAAGAGGAGGAGGAGGAGGAGGACGAGGAGAGAGGAGGAGGAGGAAGAGAAGGGACAGTAAGGTGAACTACCACTACTACGACTATTACTACTACTACTACTACTTCTACTACTACTACGACTACTACTACTACGACTACTACTACTACTACTACTACTACTACTACCACTACTACTACTACTACTACTACTACTACTACTACTACTACTACTACTACTACTACATTGTGAGTTCGTGCAATGCGTGAAAATCAACTTTGTATTTCCATTGATATATATGAATGTTTACGTGTATATAAAACCGTCAAGCCACCACAGTTAACGGTACCAAAAACTGACTTAAGGGTACCATAAATTTCTTCTATCGGTTCCAAATCTGGTACCAATACAAATAACGGTACCAACATCTGACTTAGTGGTACCCAAAATCGGCTTCTATCGGACCCAAATCTGGCACCCATACAAATAACGGTACCAACATCTGACTTAAGGGTACCCAAAACGGCTTCTATCGGACCCAAATCTGGCACCCATACAAATAACGGTACCAAAATCTGACTATAAGGGTACTCAAAATCGGCTTCCATTGGACCCAAATCTGGAACCAACACAAATAACGGTACCAAAATCTGACTTGAGGGTACCATATACGGCTTCTATCGGTTCCAAATCTTTTACCGATACAAATAACGGTACCAAAAGCTGACTTAAGGGTACCCAAAACGGCTACTATAGGAACCAAATCTGGCACCAACACAAATAATGGTACCAAAATCTGACTAAATGGGTACCCAAAACGGCTTCTATCGGACCCAAATCTGGCACCAATACAAATAACGGTACCAAAATCTGACTTAAGGGTACTCAAAATCGGCTTCTATTGGACCCAAATCTGGCACCAACACAAATAACGGTACCAAAATCTGACTTGAGGGTACCATATACGGCTTCTAACGGACCCAAATTTAGTACCAACACAAATAACGGTACCAAAATCTGACTATTAGGGTACTCAAAATCGGCTTCCATTGGACCCAAATCTGGCACCAATACAAATAACGGTACCAAAATCTGACTTAAGGGTACCCAAAACGGCTTCTATCGGTTCCAAATCTGGCACCAATACAAATAACGGTACCA
>NW_026112183.1:115000-127500 GCF_024679095.1 Eriocheir sinensis | reverse complement strand
CTCTCTCTCTCTCTCTCTCTCTCTCTCTCTCTCATTAAAGACAGCAGACAAACAGTAAGTGAATCTTTTAATTAGAACCATCAAGAGGAGGAGGAGGAGGAGGAGGAGGAGGAGGAGGAGGAGGAGGAGGAGGAGGAGGTTTATGGCTATTGGTAAACACTTACTCTCTCTCTCTCTCTCTCTCTCTCTCTCTCTCTCTCTCTCTCTCTCTCTCTCTCTCTCTCTATATAAAATAAATTAAACTAACATAATCTAACACACACAATCTCTCTCTCTCTCTCTCTCTCTCTCTCTCTCTCTCTCTCTCTCTCTCTCTCTCTCTCTCTCTCTCTCTCTCTCTCTCTCTCTCTCTCTCTCTCTCTCTCCTCTAACTTAACCTAACAAAATCTAACACACTCAATATCTCTCTCTCTCTCTCTCTCTCTCTCTCTCTCTCTCTCTCTCTCTCTCTCTCTCTCTCTCTGAAGACAACTGTATACACGTCTATAACACGTATACGTCCGCTCGAAATTACACTGAACTTATATGTAGGCCTATACGGTACCGCTATTTGTGTTGGTACCAGATTTGGAACCGATAGAAGCTGTTTTGGGTACCCTTAAGTCAGATTTTGGTACCGTTATTTGTATTGGTGCCAGATTTGGAACCGATAAAAGCTGTTTTGGGTACCAGCAAGTCAGATTTTGGTACCGTTATTTGTGTTGGTGCCAGATTTGGAACCCTTAGAAGCTGTTTTGGGTACCCTTAAGTCAGATTTTGGTACCGTTATTTGTATTGGTGCCAGATTTGGAACCGATAGAAGCTGTTTTGGGTACCAGATAGTCAGATTTTGGTACCGTTATTTGTATTGGTGCCAGATTTGGAACCGATAGAAGCCGTTTTGGGTACCCTTAAGTCAGATTTTGGTACCGTTATTTGTGTTGGTGCCAGATTTGGGACCGATAAAAGCTGCTTTGGGTACCAGAAGTTAGATTTTGGTACCGTTATTTGTGTTGGTGCCAGATTTGGAACCGATAAAAGCTGCTTTGGGTACCAGAAGTTAGATTTTGGTACCGTTATTTGTGTTAGTGCCAGATTTGGAACCGATAAAAGCTGTTTTGGGTACCCTTAAGTCAGATTCCGGTACCGTTATTTGTGTTGGTGCCAGATTTGGAACCGATAGAAGCCTTTTTGGGTACCCTTAAGTCATATTTTGGTACCGTTATTTGTGTTGGTGCCAGATTTGGAAACGATAAAAGCTGTTTTGGGTACCCTTAAGTCAGATTTTGGTACCGTTATTTGTATTGGTGCCAGATTTGAAACCGATAGAAGCCGTTTTGGGTACCCTTAAGTCAGATTTTGGTACCATTATTTGTATTGGTGCCAGATTTGAAACCGATACAAGCTGTTTTGGGTACCCTTAAGTCAGATTTTGGTACCGTTATTTGAATTGGTGCCAGATTTGGAACCGATAGAAGCCTTTTTGGGTACCCTTTAGTCAGATTTGGTACCGTTATTTGTGTTGGTGCCAGATTTGGAACCGATAGAAGCTGTTTTGGGTACCCTTAAGTCTTATTTTGGTACCGTTATTTGTGTTGGTGCCAGATTTGGAACCGATAAAAGCTGTTTTGGGTACCCTTAAGTCAGATTTTGGTACCGTTATTTGTATTGGTGCCAGATTTGGAACCGATAGAAGCTGCTTTGGGTACCAGCAAGTCAGATTTTGGTACCGTTATTTGTATTGTGGAGTCACCTGTTAAGAAATTGATATACTCGACAAAAAAAAAAAATGAAAATCGCTCAAAAATGACATATAGGAAATTATTTAATGAGGGTGATACATCATTTCTTTATGGGTACCCAAAACGGCTTCTATCGGTTCCAAAATCTGGAACCAATACAAATAACGGTACCAGAATCTGACTTAAGGGTACCCAAAACAGCTTTTATCGGTTCCAAATCTGGCACCAACACAAATAACGGTACCAAAATATGATCTAAGCGTACCCAAAACGGCGTCTATCGGCTCCAAATCTGGCACCAATACATATAACGGTACCAAAATATGATCTAAGCGTACCCAAAACGCCGTCTATCGGTTCCAAATCTTACACCAATACAAATACCGGTACCAAAATCTGACTTAAGGGTACCCAAAACGGCTTCTATCGGTTCCAAATCTGGCACCAACTCAAATAGCGGTACCAAAAACTGAGTACCGATGTTTTCTTGAAGCGTTCGTTAGGTAATAATAATAATAACAAAAAAAAACTCTCTCTCTCTCTCTCTCTCTCTAGTTTTCATATAGTTAAAAGAGAGAGAGAGAGAGAGAGAGAGAGAGAGAGAGAGAGAGAGAGAGAGAGAGAGAGAGAGAGAGAGAGAGAGAGAAGGGAAGGAAGGAAGGAAGGAAATGAAGGGAAGGGAAGGAAGGAAGGATGGATGGGAAGGATGGGAAGGAAGGAAGCGAAGGATGGAAGGAAATGAAGGAAGGGAAGGAAGGAAGGGAAGGAAGGGAAGGAAGGATGGGATATGAAGGAAGGAAGGAAGGAAGGAAGGAAGGAAGGGATGGATATGAAGGAAGGAAGGAAGGAAGGATGGAAGGAAGGAAGGAAGGGACGGAAGCGAAGGGATGGGAAGGAAATGAAGGAAGGGAAGGAAGGAAGGAAGGAAGGAAGGATGGGATATGAAGGAAGGAAGGGAAGGAAGGAAGGAAGGAAGGGATGGATATGAAGGAAGGAAGGAAGGAAGGGATGGAAGGAAGGAAGGAAGGAAGGAAGGACGGAAGGAAGGAAGGATGGGAAGGAAGGAAGGAAGGGAAGGGATGGAAGGAAGGGAAGGAAGGAAGGGATGGGAAGGGAAGGAAGGAAGGAAGGAAGGGAAGGAAGGAAGGGAAGGAAGGAAAGGATGGATATGAAGGAGGAAGGGATGAAGCGAAGGATGGGAAATGAAGGGGAAGGGAAGGAAGGAAGGGAAGGAAGGAAACGATGGGAAATGAAGGGAAGGAAGGAAGGAAGGATGGGTGAAAGGAAGGATGGATGGACGGAAGGAAGAAAGGAAGGAAGGAAGGAAGGAAGGAAGGATGGAAGGAAGGAAAGGAAGGAAGGAAGGAAGGAAGGGAAGGAAATGAAGGAAGGAAGGTAGGAAGGGAAGGAAGGAAAGGAAGGATGGAAGGAAATGAAGGAAGGAAGGAAGGAAGGAAGGAAGGAAGGGATGGGATATGAAGGAAGGGAAGGGAAGGAAGGAAGGAAGGAAGGAAGGAAGGATGGGATATGAAGGAAGGAAGGAAGGAAGGAAGGGATGGGAAGGAAGGAAGGAAGGGAAGGAAGGAAGGGAAGGAAATGAAGGGAAGGAAGGAAGGAAGGAAGGATGGGAAGGAAGGAAGGGAAGGGAAGGGAAGGGAAGGGATGGGTTTTAATACCAATGATTAGACAAAATGTGTTCCTGTACGATACATGTATATAACCGTCTAAAGCCCTGCTCTCTCTCTCTCTCTCTCTCTCTCTCTCTCTCTCTCTCAATCAAAGTGAGTGAGAGTGAGATATGCGTATCCGGTATCGGAGAGAGAGAGAGAGAGAGAGAGCGAGAGAGAGAGAGCGAGAGAGAGAGAGAGAGAGAGAGAAAATTTTCTTATAGATTTTTTCTCTCTCTCTCTCTCTCTCTCTCTCTGTATGAACACACACACACACACACACACAAACACACGAGAGAGAGAGAGAGAGAGAGAGAGAGAGAGAGAGAGAGAGAGAGAGAGAGAGAGAGAGAGAGAGAGAGAGAGAGAGAGAGAGACACACACACACACACACACACACACACACACACACACACACACACATACAGAGAGAGAGAGAGAGAGAGAGAGAGAGAGAGAGAGAGAGAGAGAGAGAGAGAGAGAGAGAGAGAGAGAGAGAGAGAGAGAGAGAGAGACACACACACACACACACACACACACACACACACACACACACACATAATCTTCTTTCTCAGTCAACCAATACGATTCGAGATGAGAAATTGAGAGAACCAATCACAGGAAGGGAAAAAGAGAGAGAGAGAGAGAGAGAGAGAGAGAGAGAGAGAGAGAGAGAGAGAGAGAGAGAGAGAGCTTCCTTTGATATAATTATACCTCTAATTCGCTCTATTAACACCGTAATAGTCACATCACTTACACTAATAATAATAATAATAATAATAATAATAATAATAATAATAATAATAATCGGACCCCCCAAAAAAACATGGCGGCCGTAAACAGTCTCATTTCCAGACGTTTTCCTTACAAACGTTTTCGCCTCGTTCTCTAATTCTGAAGGTTTCTAAGGCGGTCTCTTGGTCTCTTGTTGTAGATTAAAGGTTCCTCTATCTATCTGTGGTCTCGAAACCGTTCTCCGTGCGCTGATAACAGAGATATGACGGTTTTAAGAAGGGTGGTTTCTGGGTTCAAGGGAGGATTTTTTTGCAAAGCTGTAACGTTTTCGCTTTGTTCTCTTGTTCTGGTGTTCTCTAATGCGGTCTCTTGGTCTCTAGTTGTAGATTAAAGGTTCTTCTATTTATCTGTGGTCTCGAAACCGTTCCCCGTGCACTAATAACAGAGATATGACGGTTTTAATAAGGGTGGTTTCTTTTTTTTGTGAGGAAAATTTTGCAAAGCTGTAACGTTTTTGCTTTGTTCTCGTATTTTGAAGGTTTCTAAGGCGGCCTCTTGGTCTCTAGTTGTAGATTAAGGGTTCCTCTATCTATCTGTGGTCTCGAAACCGTTCTCCGTGCGTTGATAACAGAGATATGACGGTTCTATTGAGTGGTTTCTGAGTCCTCGAGGGGAAATATTTGCAAGATGCGCACCTCCGACCATGCTCATAACGCTATACAAAATGGCCGCTGAAGAACTCACACACACATATATGCCTTAACATTTTTGGTCATAAAACACGAAATTTTGACCCAAACGCAAAACCGAAACCACCAAAATGACCGCAAGAAAATTCCCCATCTAACCGTACCTAACACGATGCTCCTAACACGGTCCTAACACCACAAAATGGCTTCTAAATTAAGACACGGAATCCAAACAAACATATATGACTTCAATTTTTTGCTCATAAAACACGAAATTTTAACCCAAACGCAAAACCGAGACTACCAAAATGACCGCAAGAAAATTTGCCATCTAACCGTACCTAACACGATGCTCTTAACACGCTGCTAACACCACAAAATGGCTCCTAAATTAAGACATTGAATCCAAACACACACATATGCCTCCACGTTTTTTATTATAAAACACGTAATTTTGACTCAAACGCAAAACGGAAAACACCAAAATGACCGCAAGGAAATTCTGCATCTAACCGTACCTCACACGATGCTCCTAACACGCTCCTAACACCACAAAATGGCTCCTAAATTAAGACATTGAATCCAAACACACACATATGCCTCCACGTTTTTGGTCATAAAACACGTAATTTTAACCCAAACGCAAAACCGAAACCACCAAAATGACCGCAAGGAAATTCTACATCTAACCGTACTCAACACAATTCTCCTAACACGCTCCTAACACAAGAAAATGCCTTCAAATGAACACCCATTTTCACACCTACACCCCCAAAATGATAAAAAAAAAAACCACATATTCCTTCACAGTTTTGCTCATAAAATACGTAATTTTGACTCAAATGCAAAACGGAAAACACCAAAATGACCGCAAGGAAATTCCCCATCTAACCGTACCTAACACAATGTTCCTAACACGCTCCTAACACCACAAAATGCTTTCCAATGAACACCCATTTTCACACCTACACCCCCAAAATGATAAAAAAAAACACACATATATCTTCACAGTTTTGCTCAAAAAACACGTAATTTTGACTTAAACGCAAAACCAAAACCACCAAAATGACCGCAAGGAAATTCCCCATCTAACTGTATCTAACATAATGTTCCTAATACGCTCCTAACACCACAAAATGCTTTCCAATGAACACCCATTTTCACACCTACACCCCCAAAATGATAAAAAACACACACATATACCTTCACAGTTTTGCTCATAAAACACGAAATTTTAACCCAAACGCAAAACCGAAACCACCAAAATGACCGCAAGGAAATTCTGCATCTAACCGTACCTCACACGATGCTCCTAACACGCTTCTAACACCACAAAATGGCTCCTAATATAAGACATTGAATCCAAACACATATATCTGCCTTCCTTCCAGAAACCACTCATATTAAAACCGTGATATCTCTGTTATCAGCGCACGGAGACCGGTTTCGAGACCACAGGTAGATAGAGGAACCTTTAATCTACAACTAGAGACCAAGAGACCGCCTTAGAGAACGCCAGATTTAGAGAACGAGGCGAAAAGGTGACGACTTTGCAGGAAAAAAAATCCCAGCTGAATTAATATGTGGATTCTTCTGATTTGGAAATACCGTGACGAGAGAGAGAGAGAGAGAGAGAGAGAGAGAGAGAGAGAGAGAGTAGTAGTAGTAGTAGTAGTAATAGTAGTAGTAGTAGTAGTAGTAGTAGTAGTAGTAGGCGTGACCCCATTTTTAGAACTATCTCACTTTCTTTAAAATTTATTCACATGTTCTATTTTACTTTGATAGAGATTGGCAGGAGGTCAATGTGATTTGCTCTCTCTCTCTCTCTCTCTCTCTCTCTCTCTCTCTCTCTCTCTCTCTCTCTCTCTCTCTCTCTCTCTCTCTCTCTCTCTCTCTCTCTCTCTCTCTCTCTCTCTCTCTCTCTCTCTCTCTCTCTCTCTCTCTTATCTCAAATATATTAAGTATTTATTTATGTCACTTAAGCCCTTTTGGCCCCAAACAAAAGCAAATGTAAACAAACTCTGACGTCATCAACTCATCAGCCAATCAGAGGCCGAGAAAGGTGTCAACAGTCAATTGTTTGGACACAGGCGAGTGTTCTTTCTTAATTAATAGGCCCAGAATAGTTTCGATACCGCAGATAGATAGAGGAGCCTTTGATCTATGACTAGAGACCAGGAGACCGCCTAAGAGACCTTCAGTATTAGAGAACAGAACGAAAACGCAAATTATTTTTTTCACTTGAACCTAGAAACCACTCATTAAAACCACCATATCTCTTTTATTAGCGCACGCAGAACGTTTTAGAGACCACAGATAGATAGAGGAACCTTTAATCTACAACTAGAGACCAAGAGACCGCCTTAGAAACCCTCAGATTTAGAGAACGAGGCGAAAACGTAACATCTTTGCAAAACTTTTTCCTCACTAGAACACAGAAATCACTCATTAAAATCATATATCTCTGTTATCAGCGCCCGGAAAACGGTTTCGAGATCACAGATAGATAGAGGAACCTTTAATCTACAAATAGAGACCAAGAGACCGCTTTAGAAACCTTCAGAACTAGAGAACGAAGCGAAAACGTAACTACTTTGCAAAAAAAAAAATCCTTACTAGAACCCAGAAACCACTCATAAAAAACCCTATATCTCTGTTATTAGCGCACGGAGAACGGTTTCGAGACCACAGATAGATAGAGGAACCTTTGATCTACAACTAGAGACCAAGAGACCGCCTAAGAGACCTTCAGTATTAGAGAACAGAACGAAAACGCAATTATTTTTTTCATTTGAACCCAGAAACCATTCATAAAAACCGCCATATCTCTGTTATTAGTGCACGGAGAACAGTTTCAAGACCACAGATAGATAGAGGAACCTTTGATCTACAACTAGAGACCAGGAGACCGCCTAAGAGACCTTCAGTATTAGAGAACTGAACGAAAACGCAATTTTTTTTTTCATTTGAACCTAGAAACCACTCATAAAAACCACCATATCTCTGTTATTAGCGCACGGAGA
This sequence comes from Eriocheir sinensis, assembly GCF_024679095.1. NCBI lineage: Eukaryota > Metazoa > Arthropoda > Malacostraca > Decapoda > Varunidae > Eriocheir > Eriocheir sinensis. Next base: position 119,665 of record NW_026112183.1, on the reverse strand, counting down.
ACGTTTTCGATACCGCAGATAGATAGAGGAACCTTTGATCTACGACTAGAGACCAGGAGACCGCCTAAGAGACCTTCAGTATTAGAGAACAGAACGAAAACGCAATTTTTTTTTTCATTTGAACATAGAAACCACTCATTAAACCCACTATATCTCTGTTATTACCGCACGGAGAACGGTTTCGAGACCACAGATAGATAGAGGAACTTTTGATCTACAAATAGAGACCAAAAGAACGCTTTAGAAACCTTCAGAACTAGAGAACGAAGCGAAAACGTAACTACTTTGCAAAAAAAAAATCCTTACGAGAACCCAGAAACCACTCATAAAAACCCCCATATCTCTGTTATTAGCGCACGGAGAACGTTTTCGAGACCACAGATAGATAGAGGAACCTTTGATCTACAACTAGAGACCAAGAGGCCGCCTTAGAAACCTTCAGAATTAGAGAACTAAACGAAAAGGCAAATTATTTTTTTCACTTGAACCTAGAAACCACTCAAAAAAAAAACCATATCTCTGTTATTAGCGCACGGAGAACGGTTTCGATACCACAGATAGATAGAGGAACTTTTAATCTACAAATAGAGACCAAGAGACCGCTTTAGAAACCTTCAGAATTAGAGAACGAGGCGAAAACGTAACATCTTTGCAAAACTTTTTCCTCACTAGAACACAGAAACCACTCATAAAAACCCCCATATCTCTGTTATTAGCGCACGGAGAACGTTTTCGAGACCACAGATAGATAGAAGAACCTTTGATCTACGACTAGAGACCAGGAGACCGCCTAAGAGACCTTCAGTATTAGAGAACTGAACGAAAAGGCAAATTATTTTTTTCATTTGAACCCAGAAACCATTCATAAAAACCGCCATATCTCTGTTATTAGCGCACGGAGAACGTTTTCGAGACCACAGATAGATAGAGGAACCTTTTATCTACAAATAGAGACCAAGAGAACGCTTTAGAAAAATTTAGAACTAGAGAACGAAGCGAAAACGTAACTACTTTGCAAAAAAAAAATCCTTACTAGAACCCAGAAACCATTCATAAAAACCGCCATATCTCTGTTATTAGCGCACGGAGAACGTTTTCGAGACCACAGATAGATAGAGGAACCTTTGATCTACGACTAGAGACCAGGAGACCGCCTAAGAGACCTTCAGTATTAGAGAACAGAACGAAAACGCAAATTATTTTTTTCACTTGAACCTAGAAACCACTCATTAAAACCGTGATATCTCTGTTATTAGCGCACGGAGAACGGTTTCGATACCACAGATAGATAGAGGAACTTTTAATCTACAAATAGAGACCAAGAGACCGCTTTAGAAACCTTCAGAATTAGAGAACGAGGCGAAAACGTAACATCTTTGCAAAACTTTTTCCTCACTAGAACACAGAAACCACTCATAAAAACCCCCATATCTCTGTTATTAGCGCACGGAGAACGTTTTCGAGACCACAGATAGATAGAGGAACCCTTGATCTACGACAAGAGACCAAGAGGCCGCCTTAGAAACCTTCAGTATTAGAGAACTGAACGAAAAGGCAAATTATTTTTTTTCATTTGAACCCAGAAACCATTCATAAAAACCGTGATATCTCTGTTATTAGCGCACGCAGAACGTTTTCGATACCACAGATAGATAGAGGAACCTTTGATCTACCTCTAGAGACCAGGAGACCGCCTAAGAGACCTTCAGTATTAGAGAACAGAACGAAAACGAAAATTATTTTTTCACTTGAACCTAGAAACCACTCATAAAAAAAACGATATCTCTGTTGTTAGCGCACGGAGAACGGTTTCGATACCACAGATAGATAGAGGAACTTTTAATCTACAAATAGAGACCAAGAGACCGCTTTAGAAACCTTCAGAATTAGAGAACGAGGCGAAAACGTAACATCTTTGCAAAACTTTTTCCTCACTAGAACACAGAAACCACTCATAAAAACCCCCATATCTCTGTTATTAGCGCACGGAGAACGTTTTCGAGACCGCAGATAGATAGAGGAACCTTTTATCTACGACTAGAGACCAAGAGAACGCTTTAGAAACCTTCAGAACTAGAGAACGAGGCGAAAACGTAACTACTTTGCAAAAAAAAAATCCTTACTAGAACCCAGAAACCACTCATAAAAACCGCCATATCTCTGTTATTAGCGCACGGAGAACGGTTTCGATACCACAGATAGATAGAGGAACTTTTAATCTACAAATAGAGACCAAGAGACCGCTTTAGAAACCCTCAGAACAAGAGAACAAGGCAAAAACGTCGACCCCTTCCTCACACCCCTCTCGTAAAAATAAACAAAATATTCGAATAAAATTAAGGCCGGAAATACATGCGACAGATAGGGAGGCGCCTCGACCAATCAGCGACGCCGTGGGTTGAGAATGACGTCATCGATAACCAATCAGACACGTGGGATTTAGGCTCCGCCCCCTTCCCCCTTGAGGGTATATAAGGGGGCGCCAGCGGAGATGAGGAACCAGAAGGCGTCGAGGAGAGAAAGAGATAGGAGGTCTGCGTGACTTTTGACCATTAATTAGTTTTTATTTATAGAAGTTACTGAAGAAGAAGAGAAAGAGAGAGAGAAGGTAAGATGGATATTATTGTTATTATTATTATTATTTCTTGCTTATGTGGTCTCGATACCGTTCTCCATGCGCTAATGACGGATATCACTGTTTTAAAGAGGAAATTTTTAAAAAGTTCTTACGTTTTTGCATCGTTCTCTAATTCTAAAGGTTTCTAAGGCGGTCTCTTGGTCTCTAGTTGTAGATTAAAGGTTCCTCTATCTATCTGTGGTCTCGAAACCGTTCTCCGTGCGCTACTAACAGAGATATGACAGTTTAAATGTGAGTGGTTTCTGGGTTCTAGAGAGGAAAAGCTGATGAAAAGTTCTTACGTTTTCGCCTCGTTCTCTAATTCTAAAGGTTTCTAAGGCGGTCTCTTGGTCTCTAGTTGTAGATTAAAGGTTCCTCTATCTATCTGTGGCCTCGAAACCGTTTTCCATGAGCTAATAACAAAGATATCACGGTTTTTATGAGTGGTTTCTAGGTTCAAGTGAAAAAAATAATTAGCGTTTTCGTTCTGTTCTCTAATTCTAAAGGTTTCTAAGGCGGTCTCTTGGTCTCTAGTTGTAGATTAAAGGTTCCTCTATCTATCTGTGGTATCGAAACCTTTCTCCGTGCTCTAATAACAGAGATATCACGGTTTTTAATGAGTGGTTTCTAGGTTCTTGTGACGAAAAAAAATTGCAAAGTAGTTACATTTTCGCCTTGTTCTCTAATTCTAAGAGTTTCTAAGGCGGTCTCTTGGTCTTTAGTTATAGATTAAAGGTTCCGCTAATAACAGAGATATCACGGTTTTTAATGAGTGGTTTCTGGGTTTTAGTGAGAAATAAAAATTGCAAAGTAGTAACGTTTTCGCCTAGTGCTCTAATTCTAAAGGTTTCTAAGGCGGTCTCTTTGTCTCTAGTTATAGATTAAAGGTTCCTCCATCTATTTGTGGTCTCGAAACCGTTCTTCGTGCGCTAATAACAGAGATATCACGGGTTTTAATGAGTGGTTTCTGGGTTTTAGTGAGAAACAAAAATTGCAAAGTAGTTACGTTTTCGCTTAGTTCTCTAATTCTAAAGGTTTCTAAGGCAGTCTCTTGGTCTCTAGTTGTAGATTAAAGGTTGCTCTATCTATCTGTGGTCTCGAAACCGTTCTCCGTGCGCTAATAAAAAGAGATATCACGGTTTTTAAAGAGTGGTTTCTGGGTTCTAGTGTGGAAATTTTTGAAACATTCTTACGTTTTTGCCTCGTTCTCTAATTCTAAAGGTTTCCAAGGCGGTCTCTTGGTCTCTAGTTATAAATGAAAGGTTCCTCTATCTATCTGTGGTCTCGAAACTTTTCTCCGTGCTCTAATAACAGAGATATGACGGTTTGAATGCCTGGTTTCTAGGTTCTAGAGAGGAAAAGTTTATGAAAAGTTCTTACGTTTTCGCCTCGTTCTCTAATTCTGAAGGTTTCCAAGGCGGTCTCTTGGTCTCTAGTTGTAGATTAAAGGTTCCTCTATCTATCTGTGGTCTCGAAACCGTTCTCCGTGCGCTAATAAAAAGAGATATCACGGTTTTTAAAGAGTGGTTTCTGGGTTCTAGTGTGGAAATTTTTGAAAAATTCTTACGTTTTTGCCTCGTTCTCTAATTCTAAAGGTTTCCAAGGCGGTCTCTTGGTCTCTAGTTATAGATGAAAGGTTTCTCTATCTATCTGTGGTCTCGAAACTTTTCTCCGTGCTCTAATAACAGAGATATGACGGTTTGAATGCCTGGTTTCTGGGTTCTAGAGAGGAAAAGTTTTTGAAAAGTTCTTACGTTTTCGCCTCGTTCTCTAATTCTGAAGGTCTCTAAGGAGGTCTCTTGATCTCTAGTTATAGATTAAAGGTTCCTCTATCTGTCTGTGGTTTCGAAGCCGTTCTCCGTGCGCTAATAAAAGAGACATCATGTTTTTTAAAGAGTGGTTTCTGGGTCTAGAGAGGATTTTTTTTTTTTTTTTTTTTGCAAAGTAGTGATGTTTTCGCCTCGTTCTCTAATTCTAATGGTTTCTAAGGAGATCTCTTTGTCTCTAGTTATAGGTTAAAGGTTGCTCTATCTATCTGTGGTCTCGAA
>NW_026112183.1:62500-107500 GCF_024679095.1 Eriocheir sinensis | reverse complement strand
GGCCTGTCGCTGCTACACGGTAAAGCCACAAATTTGGCCCGTCGCTGCTACACGGTAAAGCCACAAATTTGGCCCGTCGCTGCTACACGGTAAAGCCACAAACTTGGCCCGTCGCTGCTACACGGTAAAGCCACAAATTTGGCCCGTCGCTGCTACACGGTAAAGCCACAAATTTGGCCCGTCGCTGCTACACGGTAAAGCCACAAATTTGGCCCGTCGCTGCTACACGGTGAAGCCACAAATTTGGCCCGTCGCTGCTACACGGTGAAGCCACAGAAACTCAACACAATTTCCCTCTTACAATAAACTCCCTTGAAACCCGTCGATGTGGCCCACTCATAACACGCTTTATGCTGTCGGTATGTGAAGGCAGACAAAATAGATGATATATAGCTTAATTAGATTCACACGATCGAATATCAGTGTCGTTCTGGTCCGCCAAGGTAGGCCTGTTTATATACCTTGCCCCGGAGTCGCCCGCGCTGCGTAGATGCTTTTCTGTAGCCTCTGGGCCCCGACACTCCTGCGAGGATGTGCGGGACCGTCCTTGTCACTCCCGATGAGGCTGGAGGATAGCCAAGCACCAGGAGGTTGTTGACTCGCGTCCCTTCACTGAGGTGCTCAACGGCGCGAACCCTGGAGCCTTGGTTGCAATGTTCGGGGTTTCAGTTACGCCCAGTGTGGCTTTGAACATGTCCGACCCGACCCGCTCCCGAGCCCTCCACGTGGCAACACTTGTAAGGCTTCTGGCGGGTCTGTCCTGCGGCGGTGGGTGTGCCGGGGAGGACCACGACACACTACATGCTTGTTCGGAAGTGTGAGGCTGCTCCCCCTCCCCCTCCCCCCCCTCCCCCCCCCTCACTGGACTGCCCGCGTGGAGGAAGACTGTCTGCACCGTCAAGGCAAGTAAGGACCCTGCCACACGAGCGGTTTCCCAGCCTGGACATCCACGGTGGAGTAGTGTGTGGGTGTGTGCGTGGGTGTGTATGTGTGGGTGTGTGCGTGGGTGTGTGCGTGTGGGTGTCCCTCAGTCCTATATAGTGTTTGTAATCCTCTCTTGAGGCAAACAAGGCCATCTTTCATTCTCGGAGGTCAGCAGCTCCGTGTCGTGACAATCTCGGAGGTCAGCAGCTCCGTGTCGTGACAATCTCGGAGGTCAGCAGCTCCGTGTCATAACAATCTCGGAGGTCAGCAGCTCCGTGTCATAACAATCTCGGAGGTCAGCAGCTCCGTGTCGTGACAATCTCGGAGGTCAGCAGCTCCGTGTCATAACAATCTCGGAGGTCAGCAGCTCCGTGTCGTGACAATCTCGGAGGTCAGCAGCTCCGTGTCATAACAATCTCGGAGGTCAGCAGCTCCGTGTCATAACAATCTCGGAGGTCAGCAGCTCCGTGTCATAACAATCTCGGAGGACAGCAGCTCCGTGTCGTGACAATCTCGGAGGTCAGCAGCCCGTGTCATAACAATCTCGGAGGTCTGCAGATCGGTGTCGTGACATTCTCGGAGGTCAGCAGCTCCGTGTCGTGACAATCTCGGAGGTCAGCAGCTCCGTGTCGTGACAATCTCGGAGGTCAGCAGCTCCGTGTCATAACAATCTCGGAGGTCAGCAGCTCCGTGTCGTGACAATCTCGGAGGTCAGCAGCTCCGTGTCATAACAATCTCGGAGGTCAGCAGCTCCGTGTCGTGACAATCTCGGAGGTCAGCAGCTCGTGTCATAACAATCTCGGAGGTCAGCAGCTCCGTGTCGTGACAATCTCGGAGGTCAGCAGCTCCGTGTCGTGACAATCTCGGAGGTCAGCAGCTCCGTGTCGTGACAATCTCGGAGGTCAGCAGCTCCGTGTCATAACAATCTCGGAGGTCAGCAGCTCCGTGTCGTGACAATCTCGGAGGTCAGCAGCTCCGTGTCGTGACAATCTCGGAGGTCAGCAGCTCCGTGTCATAACAATCTCGGAGGTCAGCAGCTCCGTGTCGTGACAATCTCGGAGGTCAGCAGCTCCGTGTCGTGACAATCTCGGAGGTCAGCAGCTCCGTGTCGTGACAATCTCGGAGGTCAGCAGCTCCGTGTCGTGATAGTTTTTAATTATCCATAACCCTGAAATTTGTATGCATATGTCTGCTGTACAGCGGCATAGAGGCAGAATTGCTGTGCAAGACGCGAACATTTTCAACAAACATTACTTCAAGGTTGATAAGATGGACAGTGTGTTGGTGGCCACCGCCTGCTGACAACAACACAGCGGCCGCGTGCCCTTCCTCCTCCTCCTCCTGCTCCTCCCTGCGTCCCTCAAACACCGCACGTGTGGACGCCCACAGCAGCACGTGACCACCCAGACCGCTGTGCGACATTTCTGCCGCTGCGTCTTGCTGGCGGGCTGCGGCGCCCTCGTGTGCACGCAGCCGCAGGAGTCCTGTGAGGCCCGAGCGGCAGGCTTTGTGTGCACGCAGCGGCAGGCTTTGTGTGCACGCAGCGGCAGGCTTTGTGTGCACGCAGCGGCAGGCTTTGTGTGCACGCAGCGGCAGGCTTTGTGTGCACGCAGCGGCAGGCTTTGTGTGCACGCAGCGGCAGGCTTTGTGTGCACGCAGCGGCAGGCTTTGTGTGCACGCAGCGGCCCTGTTAGAGGATGAAGGGCTTTAATAAGGGAGACATTCATAAGGTATTGTTGGTAAGAGAACCGGGTAGGACACGAAGTAACGGGTTTAAACTGGATAAATTCAGATTCAACAAGGACATAGGCAAAAATTGGTTTACTAACAGGGTGGTGGATGAGTGGAATAGGCTTAGCAGTCATGTGGTGAGTGCCAATACAATTGTCACATTCAAAAATAGACTAGATAAATTCATGGACAGCGATATTAGGTGGGGTTAGATACACGGGAGCTTAGGGTCAAAGGAGCTGCCTCGTACAGGCCTACCGGCCTCTTGCAGACTCCTGCGTTCTTATGTTCTTATGTTAAGTGCAGCACAACGCAACGCATCCTCGCGAGTCACTCACCGATTGATTCGCTGTGACGGTGGGAACATTGCAGGTGGAGCGGTAACACCGGGGGCGTGGCGCGATGATGGGCAGCTTCTTCCCGTGGAGAGACTATAGAGACATCCCACGAATGAGGCAAAAGCCATCAGGAAGGACTTCATGGAATATTTCAGTGAGGAAAGACCCGCCCCGCGCCACCAACGTGTGCGGGGAAATATACACAGCCAAGCCTGGCACCAACGGACGTGCGACACACAGCCCACTAGACGAGAGAGAGAGAGAGAGAGAGAGAGAGAGAGAGAGAGAGAGAGAGTGAGAGAGAACTTTCATTCATCCCTTCCCATCCCTTCCCTTCCCTTCCCTTCCCATCCCATCCCTTCCCATCCCTTCCCTTCCCTTCCCTTCCCATCCCATCCCATCCCTTCCCTTCCCTTCCCATCCCTTCCCATCCCATCCCTTCCCATCCCATCCCTTCCCATCCCATCCCTTCCCATCCCATCCCTTCCCATCCCATCCCTTCCCTTCCCTTCCCTTCCCTTCCCTTCCCTTCCCTTCCCTTCCCATCCCTTCCCATCCCATATGTATGAAAACGTTATCATTGCTGGCGTACACATCATGAAATTGTGAACTTGCTAAGCATTCTCTCCTTCATCCAAGTTACAAGTGGATGCGCGGATGAGTTCTCGTCAGCCAGGACAAGCAGCTCATCATCACAGCTCCGGAGTGTAGGCTTGGGATTTTAAGACATTTCCGCTTCTCACATCAACTATTTATAAGTCAAACAGCACATCAATCGGGTTCTAATGAGTGTTTCTTTAGGTTCCCGGTACAGAAGAAGGGTCAAACTACCACCAGGGTCATGAAACTACTTCTGGAAATGCCCACAACTCCTACGAAAGCCTTGTCAAATATGTGTTTCTAGGTTCACGGTACAGAGGAAGGGTTAAACTACCACCAGGGTCATAAAACTACCCCTGGAAATGCCCACAACTCCTACGAAAGCCTTGTCAAATATGTGTTTCTAGGTTCACGGTACAGAGGAAGGGTCAAACTACCACCAGGGTCATAAAACTACTCCTGGAAATGCCCACAACTCCTACGAAAGCCTTGTCAAATATGTGTTTCTAGGTTCACGGTACAGAAGAAGGGTCAAACTGCCACCAGGGTCATAAAACTACTACTGGAAATGCCCACAACTCCTAGGAAAGCCTTGTCAAATATGTGTTTCTAGGTTCACGGTACAGAAGAAGGGTCAAACTGCCACCAGGGTCATAAAACTACTCCTGGAAATGCCCACAACTCCTACGAAAGCCTTGTCAAATATGTGTTTCTAGGTTCACGGTACAGAGGAAGGGTCAAACTGCCACCAGGGTCATAAAACTACTCCTGGAAATGCCCACAACTCCTACGAAAGCCTTGTCAAATATGTGTTTCTAGGTTCACGGTACAGAAGAAGGGTCAAACTGCCACCAGGGTCATAAAACTACCCCTGGAAATGCCCACAACTCCTAGGAAAGCCTTGTCAAATATGTGTTTCTAGGTTCACGGTACAGAGGAAGGGTCAAACTGCCACCAGGGTCATAAAACTACTCCTGGAAATGCCCACAACTCCTAGGAAAGCCTTGTCAAATATGTGTTTCTAGGTTCACGGTACAGAAGAAGGGTCAAACTGCCACCAGGGTCATAAAACTACTCCTGGAAATGCCCACAACTCCTACGAAAGCCTTGTCAAATATGTGTTTCTAGGTTCACGGTACAGAGGAAGGGTCAAACTGCCACCAGGGTCATAAAACTACCCCTGGAAATGCCCACAACTCCTAGGAAAGCCTTGTCAAATATGTGTTTCTAGGTTCACGGTACAGAAGAAGGGTCAAACTGCCACCAGGGTCATAAAACTACTCCTGGAAATGCCCACAACTCCTAGGAAAGCCTTGTCAAATATGTGTTTCTAGGTTCACGGTACAGAAGAAGGGTCAAACTGCCACCAGGGTCATAAAACTACTCCTGGAAATGCCCACAACTCCTACGAAAGCCTTGTCAAATATGTGTTTCTAGGTTCACGGTACAGAAGAAGGGTCAAACTGCCACCAGGGTCATAAAACTACTCCTGGAAATGCCCCAAACTCCTAGGAAAGCCTTGTCAAATATGTGTTTCTAGGTTCACGGTACAGAAGAAGGGTCAAACTGCCACCAGGGTCATAAAACTACTCCTGGAAATGCCCCAAACTCCTAGGAAAGCCTTGTCAAATATGTGTTTCTAGGTTCACGGTACAGAAGAAGGGTCAAACTGCCACCAGGGTCATAAAACTACTCCTGGAAATGCCCCAAACTCCTAGGAAAGCCTTGTCAAATATGTGTTTCTAGGTTCACGGTACAGAAGAAGGGTCAAACTGCCACCAGGGTCATAAAACTACTGGAAATGCCCACAACTCCTAGGAAAGCCTTGTCAAATATGTGTTTCTAGTTTCCCGGTACAGATGAAGGGTCAAACTGCCACCAGGGTCATAAAACTACCCTGAAATGCCCACAACTCCTAGGAAAGCCTTGTCAAATATGTGTTTCTAGGTTCACGGTACAGAAGAAGGGTCAAACTGCCACCAGGGTCATAAAACTACTCCTGGAAATGCCCACAACTCCTAGGAAAGCCTTGTCAAATATGTGTTTCTAGGTTCACGGTACAGAAGAAGGGTCAAACTGCCACCAGGGTCATAAAACTACTACTGGAAATGCCCACAACTCCTAGGAAAGCCTTGTCAAATATGTGTTTCTAGGTTCACGGTACAGAAGAAGGGTCAAACTGCCACCAGGGTCATAAAACTACTCCTGGAAATGCCCCAAACTCCTACGAAAGCCTTGTCAAATATGTGTTTCTAGGTTCACGGTACAGAAGAAGGGTCAAACTGCCACCAGGGTCATAAAACTACTCCTGGAAATGCCCACAACTCCTACGAAAGCCTTGTCAAATATGTGTTTCTAGGTTCACGGTACAGAAGAAGGGTCAAACTACCACCAGGGTCATAAAACTACTCCTGGAAATGCCCACAACTCCTACGAAAGCCTTGTCAAATATGTGTTTCTAGGTTCACGGTACAGAAGAAGGGTCAAACTGCCACCAGGGTCATAAAACTACTCCTGGAAATGCCCACAACTCCTACGAAAGCCTTGTCAAATATGTGTTTCTAGGTTCACGGTACAGAAGAAGGGTCAAACTGCCACCAGGGTCATAAAACTACTCCTGGAAATGCCCACAACTCCTACGAAAGCCTTGTCAAATATGTGTTTCTAGGTTCACGGTACAGAAGAAGGGTTAAACTGCCACCAGGGTCATAAAACTACTCCTGGAAATGCCCACAACTCCTAGGAAAGCCTTGTCAAATATGTGTTTCTAGGTTCACGGTACAGAAGAAGGGTCAAACTGCCACCAGGGTCATAAAACTACTCCTGGAAATGCCCACAACTCCTAGGAAAGCCTTGTCAAATATGTGTTTCTAGGTTCACGGTACAGAAGAAGGGTCAAACTGCCACCAGGGTCATAAAACTACTCCTGGAAATGCCCACAACTCCTACGAAAGCCTTGTCAAATATGTGTTTCTAGGTTCACGGTACAGAAGAAGGGTCAAACTACCACCAGGGTCATAAAACTACCCCTGGAAATGCCCACAACTCCTACGAAAGCCTTGTCAAATATGTGTTTCTAGGTTCACGGTACAGAAGAAGGGTCAAACTGCCACCAGGGTCATAAAACTACTCCTGGAAATGCCCCAAACTCCTAGGAAAGCCTTGTCAAATATGTGTTTCTAGGTTCACGGTACAGAAGAAGGGTCAAACTGCCACCAGGGTCATAAAACTACTCCTGGAAATGCCCCAAACTCCTACGAAAGCCTTGTCAAATATGTGTTTCTAGGTTCACGGTACAGAAGAAGGGTCAAACTACCACCAGGGTCATAAAACTACCCCTGGAAATGCCCACAACTCCTACGAAAGCCTTGTCAAATATGTGTTTCTAGGTTCACGGTACAGAAGAAGGGTCAAACTGCCACCAGGGTCATAAAACTACCCCTGGAAATGCCCCAAACTCCTAGGAAAGCCTTGTCAAATATGTGTTTCTAGGTTCACGGTACAGAAGAAGGGTCAAACTGCCACCAGGGTCATAAAACTACTCCTGGAAATGCCCACAACTCCTACGAAAGCCTTGTCAAATATGTGTTTCTAGGTTCACGGTACAGAGGAAGGGTCAAACTGCCACCAGGGTCATAAAACTACTACTGGAAATGCCCACAACTCCTAGGAAAGCCTTGTCAAATAGGTGAACTTGGCCGCCGAAATGTTTTAAAATACGGCCCAAGATGTCTTCCGTGCCAGCCCCAGACTTTTTTGATGCTTCCATGGCAGACATTTCCCTGTGTAGCTGTCTTCAGTGTGATTGATGATTGATTGATAGTTTATTCTTGAGGTAAACAACAAGGGAGAAGGGAGGAACACGCCATCCCAACCCCCAGGCAGGACAGAGTGTGGTTATAGAACTATTAATACATGTTTGGGTAGCAGGACCATGAAACTGAAAAGATACAATGGTAGGAAGGACAGCACAAGGGAGGGGTCGGCGCCCCCCCCTGGACGATAAGACAATAAGATGTGTGGACGCAGAACATTGGCCAAGCATTAGATAGGAATGAACACAGAGATAGAGGAAATACTCTTTAAAAGTACACATCCTATCCTTATCCTCCTCCTATCCTTCTCCTTTCCCCTTCAAGATCCTCCCCCTTCAGAAGTAAACATCCTATCTTCCTGTACTAGTAATTAAATGATGCTTCCACGGCAGATATTTCCCCGTGTAGCTGTCTGTATTTCCCCGTGTAGCTGTCTGTATTTCCCCGTGTAGCTGTCTGTATTTCCCCGTGTAGCTGTCTGTATTTCCCCGTGTAGCTGTCTGTATTTCCCCGTGTAGCTGTCTGTATTTCCCCGTGTAGCTGTCTGTATTTCCCCGTGTAGCTGTCTATATTTCCCCGTGTAGCTGTCTGTATTTCCCCGTGTAGCTGTCTGTATTTCCCCGTGTAGCTGTCTATATTTCCCCGTGTAGCTGTCTATATTTCCCCGTGTAGCTGTCTATATTTCCCCGTGTAGCTGTCTATATTTCCCCGTGTAGCTGTCTGTATTTCCCCGTGTAGCTGTCTGTATTTCCCCGTGTAGCTGTCTGTATTTCCCCGTGTAGCTGTCTATATTTCCCCGTAGCTGTCTGTATTTCCCCGTGTAGCTGTCTGTATTTCCCGTGTAGATGTCTGTATTTCCCGTGTAGCTGTCTTTATTTCCCCGTGTAGCTGTCTGTATTTCCCCGTGTAGCTGTCTGTATTTCCCCGTGTAGCTGTCTGTATTTCCCCGTGTAGCTGTCTGTATTTCCCCGTGTAGCTGTCTGTATTTCCCCGTGTAGCTGTCTGTATTTCCCCGTGTAGCTGTCTGTATTTCCCCGTGTAGCTGTCTGTCTTTCCCCGTGTGGGTGTGTGTGTTTCCCCGTGTGGCTGTCTGTATTTCCCGTGTAGCTGTCTGTATTTCCCCGTGTAGCTGTCTGTATTTCCGTGTAGCTGTCTGTATTTCCCGTGTAGCTGTCTGTATTTCCCGGTGTAGCTGTCTGTATTTCCCCGTGTAGCTGTCTATATTTCCCCGTGTAGCTGTCTGTATTTCCCCGTGTAGCTGTCTGTATTTCCCCGTGTAGCTGTCTGTATTTCCCCGTGTAGCTGTCTGTATTTCCCCGTGTAGCTGTCTGTATTTCCCCGTGTAGCTGTCTATATTTCCCCGTGTAGCTGTCTATATTTCCCCGTGTAGCTGTCTGTATTTCCCCGTGTAGCTGTCTGTATTTCCCCGTGTAGCTGTCTGTATTTCCCCGTGTAGCTGTCTGTATTTCCCCGTGTAGCTGTCTATATTTCCCCGTGTAGCTGTCTGTATTTCCCCGTGTAGCTGTCTGTATTTCCCCGTGTAGCTGTCTATATTTCCCCGTGTAGCTGTCTGTATTTCCCGTGTGGCTGTCTGTATTTCCCCGTGTAGCTGTCTATATTTCCCCGTGTAGCTGTCTGTATTTCCCCGTGTAGCTGTCTGTATTTCCCCGTGTAGCTGTCTATATTTCCCCGTGTAGCTGTCTATATTTCCCCGTGTAGCTGTCTATATTTCCCCGTGTAGCTGTCTGTATTTCACCGTGTATCTGTCTGTATTTCACCGTGTAGCTGTCTATATTTCCCGATGTGGCTGTCTGTATTTCCCCGTGTAGCTGTCTGTATTTCCCCGTAGCTGTCTATATTTCCCCGTGTAGCTGTCTATATTTCCCGTGTAGCTGTCTGTATTTCCCCGTGTAGCTGTCAGTATTTACCCGTCTAGCTGTCTGTATTTCCCCGTGTAGCTGTCTATATTTCCCCGTGTAGCTGTCTATATTTCCCCGTGTAGCTGTCTGTATTTCCCCGTGTAGCTGTCTATATTTCCCCGTGTAGCTGTCTATATTTCCCCGTGTAGCTGTCTATATTTCCCCGTGTAGCTGTCTATATTTCCCCGTGTAGCTGTCTATATTTCCCCGTGTGGCTGTCAACATATTTCCCGGTTTTAATATGAGTGGCTGTCTGTATTTCCCCGTGTAGCTGTCTATATTTCCCCGTGTGGCTGTCTGTTGTTCCCGTGTAGCTGTCTATTGGTCTCTAGTTGTAGATTATCTGTCTGTATTTCCGAAACCGTGTAGCCATGTCTATAAGAGAATTTCCCCGATGTGGCTGTCTGTATTTCCGTTGTAGCGTTTTTGTCTGTATTTCCCGTGTGGCTGTCTAATTATTTCCCCGTGTAGCTGTCTATATTTCCCTATCTGTCTCTGTGTGGCTGTCTGTATTTCCCCGTGTGGCTGTCTATATTTCCCCGTGTGGCTGTCTGTATTTCCCCGTGTGGCTGTCTGTATTTCCCCGTCTGGCTGTCTATATTTCCCCTTGTAGCTGTCTGTATTTCCCCGTGTGGCTGTCTGTATTTCCCGTGTAGCTGTCTATATTTCCGTGTGGCTGTCTATATTTCCCCGTGTGGCTGTCTATATTTCCCGTGTAGCTGTCTGTATTTCCCGATGTGGCTGTCTGAAATTTCCCCGATGTAGCTGTCTGTATTTCCCCGTGTGAGCTGTCTATACGTCAATGTTTTCGATTAGTTCTCTTATTCTGAAGCTTTCTGATGGTTTCTTGGTCTCTAGCTGTATAAATTTCCCCTGTAGCTGTCTGTATCTCGAAACCGTTCTCCGTGCGCTAATAACAGAGATATCATGGTTTTAATGAGCGGTTTCTAAGCAGTCAATATGGACGAAATTTTTGCAAAGCTGTCACGTTTTCGCCTCGTTCTCTAATTCTATGGTTCTCTAAGGCGGTCTCTTGGTCTCAAATTGTATATTAAAGGTTCCTCTATCTGTCTGTGGTCTCGAAACCGTTCTCCGTGCGCTGACAACAGAGATATCACGGTTTTAATATGAGTGGTTTCTGGATTCGTCAGGAAATTTTTGAAAAGTTGTTACGTTTTGGCTTCGTTCTCAAAATCTGTTGTTCTCTGAGGCGGTCTATTGGTCTCTAGTTGTAGATTAAGGGCTCCTCTATCTGTCTGTGGTCTCGAAACCGTTCCCCGTGGGCTAATAACAGAGATATCACGGTTTTAATATGACTGGTTTCTGGGTTCTAGTAAAGAAATTTTTGAAAAGTTGATGCGTTTTTGCTTCGTTCTCTAGACCTGGTGTTCTCTGAGGCGGTCTCTTGGTCTCTAGTTGTAGACTAAAGCTTCCTCTATCTGTCTGTGGCCTCGAAACCGTTCTCCGTGCGCAAATAATAGAGATATCACGGTTTTAATGAGTGGTTTCTGGGCAGTCAATATGGACGAAAGTTTTGCAAAGCTGTAACGTTTTCGCCTCGTTCTCTAATTCTACGGTTCTCTAAGGCGGTCTCTTGGTCTGAAATTGTAGATTAAAGGTTCCTCTATCTATCTGTGGTCTCGAAACCGTGTTTGGGGGTCTGGTAGGAACGGTAGGAACAGTTTAAATTAGGGTATTTTTTTTATATATATATATTTTCTCTCTCAATCAATCACGCAATCTCTCCCCGTGCCACGCCGTCACTCAAGACAATAAACGTTTCCAACACTAAGAGGACCTACAACCCAGTCACAAAGTACACAATACCACATTAGACCATCTACCATGAATTGCTTATTATAGGGATATAATTAGTAATAACTCCCACGCCCACGAATCTTCCTCAGTCTCCCTTGAAACGCCCCCATTTTCTTTGACGCTCTTACAGTTTTTAACGAATTTTACGGTATTCCGGCCTTGTGACGTGAACCATATAGCGTATTTCCACGTTATAAACTATTTCCTATCGCCCGGTGCCTATTTCCGGCTTCCATAATGGCGGAAAATACGAGAAATGGGTATCTGAAATTGGGCGTTGTAGGGGTAACTCAAATATGACAAGGTGGTCCAGTAGAGTTTTTGAGAACTTTCCCATATACGTCAATGTTTTCGATTCGTTCTCTTATTCTGAAGGTTTCTAAGGCGGTTTCTTGGTCTCTAGTTATAAATTAAAGGTTCCTCTGTCTATCTGTGGTCTCGAAACCGTTCTCCGTGCGCTAATAACAGAGATATCACGGTTTTAATGAGCGGTTTCTAAGCAGTCAATATGGACGAAATTTTTGCAAAGCTGTCACGTTTTCGCCTCGTTCTCTAATTCTATGGTTCTCTAAGGCGGTCTCTTGATCTCAAATTGTAGATTAAGGGTTCCTCTATCTATCTGTGGTCTCGAAACCGTTCTCCGTGCACTGATAACAGAGATATCACGGTTTTAATATGAATGGTTTCTGGATTCGTCAGGAAATTTTTGAAAAGTTGTTACGTTTTGGCTTCGTTCTCAAAACCTGGTGTTCTCTGAGCCGGTCTTTTGGTCTCTAGCTGTAGATTAAAGGTTCCTCTATCTGTCTGTGGTCTCGAAACCGTTCTCCGTGCGCTAATAACAGAGATATCACGGTTTTAATATGACTGGTTTCTGGGCAGTCAATATGGACGAAAGTTTTGCAAAGATGTTACGTTTTCTATTCGTTCTCTAAATCTACGGTTCTCTAAGGGAGTCTCTTGGTCTCAATTTGTAGATTGAAGGTTCCTCTATCTGTCTGTGGTCTCGAAACCGTTCTCCGTGCGCTAATAACAGAGATATCACGGTTTTAATGAGTGGTTTCTAGGCAGCCAATATGGACGAAAGTTTTGCAAAGATGTTACGTTTTCTATTCGTTCTCTAAATGTACGGTTCTCTAAGGGGGTCTCTTGGTCTCAATTTGTAGATTAAAGGTTCCTCTATCTGTCTGTGGTCTCGAAACCGTTCTCCATGCGCTAATAACAGAGATATCACGGTTTTAATATGACTGGTTTCAGGGTTTTAGTGGGGAAATTTTTGAAAAGTTGTTACGTTTTTGATTCGTTCTCTAGACCTGGTGCTCTCTGAGGCGGTCTTTTGGTCTCTAGTTGTAGATTAAAGGTTCCTCTATCTGTCTGTGGTCTCGAAATAGTTCTCCGTGCGCTAATAACAGAGATATCACGGTTTTAACGAGTGGTTTCTGGGCAGTCAATATGGACGAAAGTTTTGCAAAGCTGTCACGTTTTCTATTCGTTCTCTAAATCTACGGTTCTCTAAGGAGGTCTCTTGGTCTCAAATTGTATATTTAAGGTTCCTCTATCTGTCTGTGGTCTCGAAACCGTTCTCCGTGCGCTAGTAAGAGAGATATCACGGTTTTAATATGACTGGTTTCTGGGTTCAAGTAGGGAAATTTTTTAAAAGTTGTTACGTTTTAGCTTCGTTCTCTAGACCTGGTGTTCTCTGAGGCGGTCTTTTGGTCTCTAGTTGTATATTAAAGGTTCCTCTATCTGTCTGTGGTCTCGAAACCGTTCTCCATGCTCTAATAAGAGAGATATCACGGTTTTAATGAGTGGTTTCTGGGTAGTCAATATGGACGAAATTTTTGCAAAGCTGTCACGTTTTCGCCTCGTTCTCTAATTCTACGGTTCTCTAAGGCGGTCTCTTGGTCTCAAATTGTAGATTAAAGGTTCCTCTACCTGTCTGTGGTCTCGAAACCGTATTTGGGGGTCTGGTAGGAACGATAGGAACAGTTTAAATTAGGGTTGTTTTTATTTATATATATTTTCTCTCTCAATCAATCACTCAATCTCTCTCTCTCTCTCTCTCTCTCTCTCTCTCTCTCTCTCTCTCTCTCTCTCTCTCTGGGATAATAAAACATTGTAATATATCATAAGTTCATTGTTATAATAATAATAATAATAATAATAATAATAATAATAATAATAATAATAATAATAATTTGATATATATATAAAATCGAGTTACTAGTAAAGCAAGCTAATATTATAACTATTATTATTATTATTATTATTATTATTATTTTTATTGAACACAAGTTAGACGCATTAGTAATAGCAGTAATAATAATAATAATAATAATAATAATAATAATAATAATAATAATAATAATAATAATAATAATAATAGCTGGAATATATATTTTTTTGTTAGCTGCCGGAAAAAAAAAAAAATCTTACTAGTATTTATGGGTCAAGGGAAAGGGAATTAATAGCCTGGAATTAATAGCCCGAACTTAATAGCCTGAACTTAATAGCCTGAAGTTAATAGCCTGAAATCAATAGCCTGAATTTAATAGCCAGAGAGATATTACCACGTGCCGGGAGAATATTTTAAGTGTATTTTATTTATATTATTGTTTTTTAGGGTCAAGGATTTTCTGCCCCCCCCCCCCAAAAAAAAAAAAAATTTAATGTTATGCCAAAAATATTACCCCAAAAATATTACCCCAAAAATATTACCCCACCCCAAAAAATTACCCCAAAAATTACCTCAAAAATATTATATACCTCAAAAAATAATACCCCAAAAAATATTACCTCAAAAATTTTACCCTAAGAATTACCTCAAAAAATATTACCTCAAAATATTACCCCAAAAAATTTAACCCTAAGAATTACCCCAAAAATATTACCCACAAAAATATTACCCCAAAAATATTACCTCAAAAAATATTACCCCAAAAAATATTACCCCAAAAAAATAAAGAAAAATAATTAAAATGAGAATACTTGAATTTACTTTAGGAGGAATATTTAAATTCTTGCTAAAAATATTATTATAAATTGAGGGAATACTTCAAGCCATAGTAGTAGTAGTAGTAGTAGTAGTAGTAGTAGTAGTAGTAGTAGTAGTAGTAGGCTATTGGTATACTTTCTTTGTCAATAATAATAATAATAATAATAATAATGATAGGCTATCGGAAAGTTAAAATAGTTGTCGAATTCTCAATATTAGCCGCAAATAATATGATAATAGTAGTAGTAGTAGTAGTAGTAGTAGTAGTAGTAGTAGTAGTAGTAGTAGTAGTAGGCTATTGGGATATGTTAACACTTGCCTAATAATAATAATAATAATATTTGTTCGTAATATTCCAAAACGAATCTCGCATTGGAGGGAAACTTGTTCGAACGCCAAATTGAAAAAGACATTCCGACATGACCCCAAAATAGAGCAAGACGGAACTTTTGGCCGAGACGGAACGGAAACGGAACAAAACTTAACAGGAGACAAAATAATCCGTGACAAAAAAAATAATAAAATAGAGTCTGTCGCAATGAAAAAATTAAAAATAAATTAAAATAGAATCTGTTGCAATGAAAAAATTAAAAATAAATTAAAATAGAATCTGTTGCAATGAAAAAATTAAAAATAAATTAAAATAGAATCTGTTGCAATGAAAAAATTAAAAATAAATTAAAATAGAATCTGTTGCAATGAAAAAATTAAAAATAAATTAAAATAGAATCCCTCGAAATGAAAAAATTAAAAATGAATTAAAATAGAATCCCTCGAAATGAAAAAAATAAAAATAAATTAAAATAGAATCCCTCGAAATGAAAAAATGAAAAATAAATTAAAATAGAATCTGTCAAAATGAAAAAATTAAAAATGAATTAAAATAGAATCCCTCGAAATGATACAATCGGAAAGTTTTAATTGTTGCCAAAAAAAAGGAAAACAGGAGCGAAACTTTTGAGAAACGAAGCTTAAGACGGATTCAAAGTTGACATTCGAGTTGCCAAAATTTTCAAGATAGTTGCCATAAATTTGAAGCTTGGTCCAAAAATGTCAAAAAGTTTAATATTGACAAAAATAAGAAATAGGAATTAATCTTAAGGAACGAAACTTAAGACGTATTTTAAGTTGCCATTCGAGTTGCCAAAAATTTCAAAAGTTGCCATAAATTTGAAGCTTGGTCAAAAAATGTCAAAAAGTTTAATATTGACAAAAAAACGAAACAGGAGAAACTTTAGAAACGAAACTTAATGTGTATTTTGAGTTGCCATTCTACGTAGTTGCCAAAAATTTCGAAAGTTGCCATAAATTTGAAACTTGGTCCAAAAAATGTCAAAAAGTTTAATATTGACAAAAAATAATCCCAGAAACAGGAACGAAACTTAATACGTATTTTAAGTTGCCATAATAGTTGCCAAAAATTTCAAGACAGTTGCCATAAATTTGAAGCTTGGTCCAAAAAATGTCAAAAAGTTTAATATTGACAAAAAATAATCCCAGAAACAGGAACGAAACTTAATACGTATTTTAAGTTGCCATAATAGTTGCCAAAAATTTCAAGACAGTTGCCATTAAAACGAAGCTTCGTCAAAAAAATATAAAAAAAATGACATAGTTTAATATTGCCCAAAAAAATGAAACTCAAACAAAACTTGCATCATTTTGAGTTGCCATTCGAGTTGCCATAAATTTGAAGACAGTTGCCATAAATTTGAAGCTTGGTCAAAAAATATTAAAAAAATGACATAGTTTAATAATGTCAAAAAAAACGAAACTCAAACAAAACTTGCATAATTTTGAGTTGCCATTCGAGTTGCCACCCCCCCCACCCCCCCCAAAATAAGGAAACTGGGTCCAAGCAAACAGAGGACAAGGAAACGGTGAAACAGGAACGAAACGGGAAACTCCTTCACCTAGCTGCGTTTTTTTGAAGTTGCCATAGGAAAAAAAAATTAAAGAGTTGATCCCAAAAAAAACGGACGAGATTTTTTCAAACGGACGAGAAATTTTACGAAACAAAACGAGGCGGAGGAAAGCGGAGAGAAGCGGAGGAGAGAAACGGAGTCGAACGGAGAGAGAAACTTATTGAAACGGAGCAAAACGGAGAGAAACGGAGTCAAGCGGAGAGAGAAACGTATTGAAACGGAGAGAAGCGGAGGAGGAAACGGAGAGAAACACAGTCGAATGGAGGAGGAAACGGAGAGAAACACAAATCGAAATGGAGGAAACGGAGCGAAATGGAGGAGGAAACGGAGAGAAACACAGTCGAATGGAGGAGGAAACGGAGAGAAACACAAATCGAAATGGAGGAAACGGAGCAAAACGGTGGAGGAAACGGAGAGAAACGGAGGAGGAAACGGAGGAAAAACACCACGAAACGGAGAGAAAAATATTGAAACGGAGGAAACGGAGAGAAAAATATATCGAAACGGAGAGAAAAAAAAATATTAAAATCTCCGTTTCAGTCGTCGAAGAGAAACTATTATTATTATTATTATTATTATTATTATTATTATTATTATTTGTGATAATTATATTCTTAATAATACTCAGATCTATAATAATAATAATAATAATAATAATAATAATAATAATAATAATAATAATAATAATTAATTACTTATAGGCTAAAAGTTACTTAAGGAATGATTGAAATAATAATAATAATAATAATAATAATAATAATAATAATAATAATAATAATAATAAAAATCTCACTAGCCTATCATTCCTAAATTACTATTACTATTATTATTATTATTATTATTATTATTATTATTATTATGTCTATTCCTATCCACTATTTAAGGCCATCATCATCATCATCAGCTATAATAATAATAATAATAATAATAATAATAATAATAATAATAATAATAAAAATGTCTGTGCTAAAAAAAGCTTGGATTTGTGATTATATTTCGTCATCTAAGGTCTAAAGCTACTCTCTCTCTCTCTCTCTCTCTCTCTCTCTCTCTCTCTCTCTCTCTCTCTCTCTCTCTCTCTCTCAGTCGCTCACTCTCTTCTTCCTCCTCCTCTTCCTCTTCTTCTTCGTCTTCTTCTTCTTCCTCTTCTTCTTCTTCTTCTGTAATGAAATGAAAGTTGAATGTCATTGTCGGAACTCTCCTCATTTTTTCTCCTCTCGATTTTTTTTTCCTGTCTCGTTTTGGCTCGTAACTTTTTGCTGAATGGTTCTAGAAGGTTGGAAATTTGTGAGTATATAGACAAATTAATTATCTTTCTAACCTTGCTTTCATTTTCTCTCTAACTTCTCTCGTTCTCAAATTACAGCAAGAAATGTAAGATTATTTTTTTCTCCGAACCTCAAATTTTTCCTCTCTTACCCCTCACTTCTCGTAACCTTTTGGCTCATAACTTTTTACTGAATGGTTCTAGAATGCTGAAATTTTGTGAGTATATAGACTAATTAATTCCCTTTCTAACCTTACTTTCATTTTCTCTCTAACTTTTCTGGTTCTCAAATTACAGCGAAAAATATAAGGCTAACTTTTTTCTCCGAACCTCAAATTTTTTCTCTCTTACCCCTCACCTCTCCATACCTTTTTGCCCATAACTCCTCACTGAATGGTTCTAGAATGTTCAAAATTTGTGAGTATATAGACAAATTAATTCTCTTTCTAACCTTACTTTCATTTTCTCTCTAACTTTTCTGGTTCTCAAATTACAGCAAAAAATATAAGGTTAACTTTTTTCTCCGAACCTCAAATTTTTCCTTTCTCACCCCTCACCCCTCTGTACGTTTTTGCATATAACTCCTCAGTGAATGGTTCTAGAAGGCTACAATTTTGTGAGTATATAGACAAATTAATTCTCTTTCTAACCTAACTTTCATTTTCTCTCTAACTTTTCTGGTTCTCAAATTACAGCAAAAAATATAAGGTTAACTTTTTTCTCCGAACCTCAAATTTTTCCTTTCTCACACCTCACCTCCCTGTACGTTTTTGCCCATAACTCCTCACTGAATGCTTCTAGAATGTTGAAAATTTGTGAGTATATAGACAAATTAATTCTCTTTCTAACCTTACTTTCATTTTTTCTTCATGTTTTCTCGTTCTCAAATTACAGCAAGAAATGTAAGGTTAACTTTTTTCTCCGAACCTCAAATTTTTCCTTTCTTACCCCTCACCTCTCCTAACCTTTTTGCTCATAACTTTTTACTGAATGGATCTAGAAGGTTGAACATTTGTGAGTATATAGACAAATTAATTCTCTTTCTAATCTTGCTTTCATTTTCTCTCTAACTTTTCTGGTTCTCAAATTACAGCGAAAAATATAAGGTTAACTTTTTTCTCCAAACCTCAAATTTTTCCTCTCTTACCCCTCACCTCTCTGTACCTTTTTGCCCATAACTCCTCACTGAACAGTTCTAGAAGGTTGAAAATTTGTGAGTATATAGACAAATTAATTCCCTTTCTAACCTAACTTTCATTTTCTCTCTAACTTTTCTGGTTCTCAAATTACAGCGAAAAATATAAGGTTAACTTTTTTCTCCGAACCTCAAATTTTTCCTCTCTCACCCCTCAACCCCCTGTACGTTTTTGCCCATAACTCCTCAGTGAATGGTTATAGAATGTTCAAAATTTGTGAGTATATAAACAAATTAACTCTCTTTCTAACCTAACTTTCATTTTTTCTCCATGTTTTCTTGTTCTCAAATTACAGCAAAAAATATAAGGTTAACTTTTTTCTCCGAACCTCAAATTTTTCCTCTCTCACACCTCACCCCTCTGTACATTTTCGCCCATAACTCCACCCCTATCACCCCAAGCACCCCACAAACCCATCACCCCATAGCCAGACAAATTCCGAACGCGTCCATACCTCGCGCGTTACGGCTGCTGTTGTTGTTGTTGCTGAATCTCGATCTTTTCCACGGTCATGTCCGGGTTCATGGAGGTCGCTTCTTGTATGGCCTGCGCCAGGGCTCGGTCGTGGTCGATGGGGTCGTCCGCGCCCTCGCTCTGAATGGTGATCTTTTGCTCGACGCGAGTCTCCAAGATGCCATCCCGCTCGGTCTTGTACTGGGGGAGGGGGAGAGGGGAGGGGGGGTTAGTATGGGGGAGGAGAAGGAGGAGGAGAGATGGATTTGAGCGAGAGAGCGAGAGAGCAAGAGAGAGAGAGATTGTGTGTGTTAGGTTATGTTGGGTTAAGTTAGGTTAGGTTAGGTTGAGAGAGAGAGGGAGAGAGAGAGAGAGAGAGAGAGAGAGAGAGAGAGAGAGAGAGAGAGAGAGAGAGAGAGAGAGAGAGAGACACACACACACACACACACACACACACACACACACACACACACACACACACACAACACAGATGCTATGAAGTTCGTACCAAAATACAGACCGAGGGAGAGGGCTAAAAAGGACTGGTTTAATACAAGATGTACAGAGGCAAAAGAAAAGATACAAAGCTTGGTCAAGATTGAAAAGAAACAGAAATCAATGAAACAAAGAAGAGGAGAAACGATACGAAAAGGATATCGTGGAAAAGTATAAAGAACAACCTAAATTATTTCATAGATTTATAAGTGGAAGAATTAAACCAAGAGAAACAATTGAAAGACTGACTGAAGAGAATGAAGAGATTGACGCTCCCAAAGGCAGGGCGGAAGTACTTAACAAAAAACTCCAGGAAGTGTTTACCAAAGAATCAATATTTAATGAACCACAAGAAAACAACTTAGATGTATATATGGAAGAGCTCAAAATAGATAGAGAGGAGATAATAAAACTATTTGGGGAATTGGGAGAAGGGAAGGCCATGGGACCAAATGGAGTTTCAGGTTTTATGCTTAAAGAATGCAGAAATGAGCTAGTTAGCCTGATATATGACATAATTACGTGCCCAATTAAAAGAAATGAGCTAGTTAGCCTGATATATGACATAATTAGGTGCCCAATTAAAAGAAATGAGCTAGTTAGCCTGATATATGACATAATTACGTGCCCAATTAAAAGAAATGAGCTAGTTAGCCTGATATATGACATCATTAGGTGCCCAATTAAAAGAAATGAGCTAGTTAGCCTGATATATGACATCATTAGGTGCCCAATTAAAAGAAATGAGCTAGTTAGCCTGATATATGACATAATTAGGTGCCCAATTAAAAGAAATGAGCTAGTTAGCCTGATATATGACATCATTACGTGCCCAATTAAAAGAAATGAGCTAGTTAGCCTGATATATGACATAATTAGGTGCCCAATTAAAAGAAATGAGCTAGTTAGCCTGATATATGACATCATTACGTGCCCAATTAAAAGAAATGAGCTAGTTAGCCTGATATATGACATAACTAGGTGCCCAATTAAAAGAAATGAGCTAGTTAGCCTGATATATGACATAATTAGGTGCCCAATTAAAAGAAATGAGCTAGTTAGCCTGATATATGACATAATTACGTGCCCAATTAAAAGAAATGAGCTAGTTAGCCTGATATATGACATCATTACGTGCCCAATTAAAAGAAATGAGCTAGTTAGCCTGATATATGACATAATTACGTGCCCAATTAAAAGAAATGAGCTAGTTAGCCTGATATATGACATAATTACGTGCTCAATTAAAAGAAATGAGCTAGTTAGCCTGATATATGACATAATTACGTGCCCAATTAAAAGAAATGAGCTAGTTAGCCTGATATATGACATCATTACGTGCCCAATTAAAACGGGCACAGTGCCTAGGGAGTGGAAGAGGCCAGGAGTGGAACTTATATACAAAAGTGGAAGAGAGGATGAACCCCTTAATTTACAGACCAGTGTCTCTGACCAGTGCGCAAAATATGTGAGAAATTAATAAAAGAACAATGTGTGAGATTTCTAGAAGAACATAATCTAATCACAAACAATCACTATGGGCTTAGGAGAGGCCGCTCATGTGTGACAAACTTGCCGAGCCTTTACTCAAGAGTGACGGACAAATTACAGGAAAGAGACGGATGGGTGGATTGCATTTACCTAGACTTAATGAAGGCATTTGACGAAGTTCTGTGGAAACTAGAAAATAGAGGAGGATTGAGAGGGAAGATGACGTGCTGGATGGAAAGCTACTTAAGAGGATGAGAGATGAGACCCGTGGTTAAGGGCGCTAGATCGGAATGGAGGGCTGTGGACAGTGGAGTGCCCCAGGGGTCGGTTTTGGCCTAGTCCTAGTCTATATTACTGACATGCCGGAGGGAATAAACAGCTACATGAGCCTGTTTGCAGATGAAGCCAAACTGCAAAGACAGACAAGAAACAGTGAAGCCTGCAAGAAGACCTAGACAAGATTTGGAAATGCAGTCAGAAATGGGAGATGAAATTCAACGTGAGGAAATGTCATGTTATGGAAATGGACATGGACTTATAAAATGGGAGATGGGGAGATATTAAAGAAAGTATATGAAGAGAGAGAGAGACCTGGGGGTAACAGTGAAAGATTATATGCAACCAGAAAGTCATATAAATCAGATCTTTGGTGATACGTTTAACATGGTGAGGAATATAGGCATAGCATTCCACTACATGGACAAAGAACACGGGAGCTTAGGGTCAAAGGAGCTGCCTCGTATAGGCCTACCGACCTCTTGCAGACTCCTGCGTTCGTATGTTCTTAAGAAATGATGGAAAACTTAATAACTACTATGATCAGACCTAAGCTAGAATGCGCGGAAACAGTGTTGTCTCCACATACGAAGAAACACAAATATATATGCTATTGAGTAGAATGGAAGTAGATAACGAGAAATTCCCACTAAGAGACGAACCTTCCAGCAGGAATAGTAGAGGACACAGTAAAAGGTTGAGGAAGGGAAGATGCTTGAGAGACATAAAGAAATATAGCTTCCCACAAAGAAATATAGAGGCTTGGAACAGACTAAGTGAGGATGTAGTATCAGCGAACTACTACTACTACTACTACTACTACTACTACTACTACTACTACTATCCCTGGACTCACTGTAGTAGTCTCCACGGTCCTTGTCCTGGAGGAGATGGACTGCGAGCTGACCATAACAGTTCCATCGCCAACCTCGTCATCAGGGTCCACCACCGACACCTGAAAAAGTTTTAATATTATTGGCTGTGGTGCGTTTGTCTGGGGTCGGATTTTAAAACGGATGGTGTTGAAACGTCTGTGGATCTTTTCTCTATCCATTGCTGGTGTCGGTGTTTTGATGCGTTTGTTTGTAAGGTCAGAAAACGCACTTGAGTCTAGGGTATCAATCTGAGAACGGTCCCAAAACAGAGAAATTGGAAGAGAATAGTTTTGACGTTTTTGGCCATAGCACGATTGTTTGGGGTCGGATTTTAAAACGGATGGTGTTGAAACGTGTGTGGATTTTTTCTCTATCCATTGGTGGTATCGGTGTTTTAATGTATTTGTTTGTAAGGTCAGAAAACGCACTTGAGTCTAGGGTATCAATCTGAGAATGGTCCCAAAACAGAGATTATCGAGGAGAAATGATTTTACATTTTTGGATGTAGTGCGTTTGTCTGGGGGTCGGATTTTAAAACGGATGGTGTTGAAACGTGTGTGGATCTTTTCTCTATCCATTGCTGGTGTCGGTGTTTTGATGTGTTTGTTTGTAAGGTCAGAAAACGCACTTGAGTCTAGGGTATCAATCTGAGAACGGTCCCAAAACAGAGATTATCGAGGAGAAATGATTTTACATTTTTGGCCGTAGTGCGTTTGTCTGGGGTCAGAATTTAAAACGGATGGTGTTGAAACGTCTGTGGATCTTTTCTCTATCCATTGGTGGTGTCGGTGTTTTGATGCGTTTGTTTGTAAGGTCAGAAAATGCACTTGAGTCTAGGGTATCAATCTGAGAACAGTCAAAAAACAAAAATTGGAGGAGAATAGTTTTTACGTTTTCAGTCATAGCGTGTTTGTCTGGGGTCGGATTTTAAAACGGATGGTGTTGAAACGTCTGTGGATCTTTTCTCTATCCATTGGTGGTGTCGGTGTTTTGATGTGTTTGTTTGTAAGGTCAGAAAACTCACTTGAGTCTAGGGTATCAATCTGAGAACGGTCCCAAAACAGAGAAATTGGAAGAGAATAGTTTTGATGTTTTTGGCCATAGCGCGATTGTTTGGGGTCAGAATTTAAAACGGATGGTGTTGAAACGTGTGTGGATCTTTTCTCTATCCATTGGTGGTGTCGGTGTTTTGATGTGTTTGTTTGTAAGGTCAGAAAACGCACTTGAGTCTAGGGTATCAATCTGAGAACGGTCCCAAAACAGAGAAATTGGAAGAGAATAGTTTTTACGTTTTCAGTCATAGCGTGTTTGTTTGGGGTCGGAATTTAAAACGGATGGTGTTGAAACGTGTGTGGATTTTTTCTCTATCGAGTGGTGCTGTCGGTGTTTTAATGTGTTTGTTTGTAAGGTCAGAAAACGCACTTTAGTCTAGGGTATCAATCTGAGAACGGTCCCAAAACAGAGATTATCGAGGAGAAATGATTTTACGTTTTTGGATGTAGTGCGTTTGTTTTGGGTCGGATTTTAAAACGGATGGTGTTGAAACGTCTGTGGATCTTTTCTCTATCCATTGGTGGTGTCGGTGTTTTAATGTGTTTGTTTGTAAGGTCAGAAAACGCACTTGAGTCTAGGGTATCAATCTGAGAACGGTCCCAAAACAGAGAAATTGGAAGAGAATAGTTTTTACGTTTTCAGTCATACCGTGTTTGTTTGGGGTCGGATTTTAAAACGGATGGTGTTGAAACGTCTGTGGATCTTTTCTCTATCCACTGGTGGTGTCGGTGTTTTGATGTGTTTGTTTGTAAGGTCAGAAAACGCACTTGAGTCTAGGGTATCAGTCTGAGAACGGTCCCAAAACAGAGAAATTGGAAGAGAATAGTTTTGACATTTTTGGCCGTAGTGCGATTGTTTGGGGTCGGAATTTAAAACGGATGGTGTTGAAACGTGTGTGGATTTTTTCTCTATCGAGTGGTGCTGTCGGTGTTTTAATGTGTTTGTTTGTAAGGTCAGAAAACGCACTTTAGTCTAGGGTATCAATCTGAGAACGGTCCCAAAACAGAGATTATCGAGGAGAAATGATTTTACGTTTTTGGCTGTAGTGCGTTTGTTTTGGGTCGGATTTTAAAACGGATGGTGTTGAAACGTGTGTAGATCTTTTCTCTATCCATTGGTGGTGTCGGTGTTTTGATGCGTTTGTTTGTAAGGTCAGAAAATGCACTCGAGTCTAGGGTATCAGTCTGAGAACGGTCCCAAAACAGAGAAATTGGAGGAGAATAGTTTTTACGTTTTCAGTCATAGCGTGTTTGTTTGGGGTCGGATTTTAAAACGGATGGTGTTGAAACGTCTGTGGATCTTTTCTCTATCCATTGGTGGTGTCGGGGTTTTGATGCGTTTGTTTGTAAGGTCAGAAAACGCACTCGAGTCTAGGGTATCAATCTGAGAACGGTCCCAAAACAGAGATTATCGAGGAGAAATGATTTTACGTTTTTGGATGTAGTGCGTTTGTTTGGGGTCGGATTTTAAAATGGATGGCATCAAAATGTGTGTGGATTTTTTTCTCTATCAATTGGTGGTGTCGGTGTTTTGATGTGTTTGTTTGTTAGGTCAGAAAAAGCACAAAACGGCTTCCAAACACCCACCTTTTTACACCAACCCCCCAAAATATGCGGAAAAAACACATATACCTCCACATTTTCGCCCGTAAAACACGCAATTTCAACCCAAACGCAAAACGGATACCACCAAAACGACCACCACAAAATTCCGCATCCAGCCATTCCACACACGCCACTCCAAACACAATCCAAACACCACAAAATGGCTCCCAAACACCCACCTTCTTACACCAACACCTCAAAAAATTCTGAAAAAAACACATATACCTTCACATTTTCGCCCGTAAAACACGCAATTTCAACCCAAACGCAAAACGGATACCACCAAAACGACCACCACAAAATTCCGCATCCAACCATTCCACACACGGCGCTCCAAACACACTCCAAACACCACAAAATGGCTTCCAAACACCCACCTTCTTACACCAACACACCAAAAAATTCGGAAAAAACATATATATCTTCACATTTTTGCCCGTAAAACACGCAATTTCAACCCAAACGCAAAACGGAAACCACCAAAACGACCACCACAAAATTCCGCATCCAACCATTCCACACACGCCACTCCAAACACAATCCAACCACCACAAAACGGCTTCCAAACACATACACACCTTCTTGGACTGCGTGGGTACCAGAGGAGGAGACCCTGTAGTGCTTGTAGTATAGTTGCCTTGAGGGTCGAAGACTTGGCTCTCGGTGGCTACTATCACACCCTGGAATAGTAGTAGTAGTAGTAGTAGTAGTAGTAGTAGTAGTAGTAGTAGTAGGAGCCGGGTGGTGGATAGTACCGATGTGAGGTGTCGGATAGTAGGTTAATGATAGTTCTAAATAGTGTGGTGATAGTGGGAATAGTCTCAGATGCATAATAGTAATAGTAGTAGTAGTAGTAGTAGTAGTAGTAGTAGTAGCTGGGTGGTGGATAGTACTTATGTGAGGTGTCGGATAGTAGGTTAATGATAGTTCTAAATAGCGTGGTGATAGTAGGAATAGTCTCACATGCATAATAATAATAATAATAATAATAATAATAATAATAATAATAATAATAATCGAAATATTAACCAAACAACAAAAAACAAGGATAACAAGCTCACCGTTTCCTCCTCCGGGTCAAGGGGGTCGATGGAGGTGCCCGAGTCATCGCTGGAGGAGGACAGGGGGCGGGGAGGGGGCTGGGTGGAGAGAAAGTGGAGGCGTGGAGGTAAAAGGTGGATGAGGGATGGAGGGGTTGTGGGGTGGGTGATATTGGGTTAATGGTGGTGGTAAATAGTGTGGAGGGGGTGGGAGGGGGATTGGAGGAGGCAGAGAGAGTGGAGAGAAAGTGGAGGGGTGGAGGTAAAGGGTGGATGAGGGAAGGAGGGGTTGTGGGGTGTCCGATAGTGGGTTAACAGTAGTGGTAAACAGTGTGGTGGGGGTGGGAGGGGGATCGGAGAAGGCGGAGAGAAAGTGGAGAGAAAGTGGAGGGGTGGAGGTAAAAGGTGAATGAGGGATGAAGGGATTGTGGGGTGGGTGATAGTGGGTTAACAGTAGTGGTAAACAGTGTGGTGGGGGTGGGAGGGGGATCGGAAGAGGCGGAGAGAAAAGTGGAGGGGTGGAGAGAAAGGAGGTGGGGGTGGGAGAGAAAGAGGGTTTGTGGGGCGTCCATAGTGGGTTAACAGTAGTGGTAAACAGTGTGGTGGGGGTGGGAGGGGGATCGGAAGAGGCGGAGAGAAAAGTGGAGGGGTGGAGAGAAAGGAGGTGGGGGGTGGGAGAGAGAAGGAGGGGTTGTGGGGTGTCCAATAGTGGGTTAACAGTAGTGGGAAAAAGTGTGGCGGGGGTGGGAGGGGGATCGGAGGAGGCGGAAAGTGGAGGGGGTGGAGGGAACGGAGGGAAAAGGTGGGAGCGAGAAGGAGGGGTTGTGGGGTGTCCAATAGTGGGTTAACAGTAGTGGTAAATAGTGTGGTGGGGGTGGGAGGGGGATCAGAGGAGGTGGAGAGAAGGAGTGGAGGGGTGGAGAGAAAGGAGGTGGGGGGTGGGAGAGAGAAGGAGGGGTTGTGGGGTGTCCAATAGTGGTTTAACAGTAGTGGTAAAATGTGTGGGGGGGGTGGGAAGGGGATTGGAGGAGGCGGAGAGAAAGTGGAGAGAAAGTGGAGGAATGGAGGTAAAAGGTGGATGAGGGATGGAGGTTGTGGGGTGGGTGATAGTGGGTTAACAGTAGTGATAAATAGTGTGGAGGGGGTGGGAGGGATCGGAGGAGGCGGAGAGAAACGGGGAAGGGTGGAGAGAAAGGAGGTGCGGGGTGGGAGAGAGAAGGAGGGGGTGTGGGGTGTCCAATCGTGGGGTAATAGGAGTGGTAAATAGTGTGGTGGGGGTGGGAAGGGGATCAGAGCGGAGAGAAAGTGGAGAGAAAGTGGAGGAATGGACGTAAAAGGTGGATGAGGGAAGGAGGGGTTGTGGGGTGTCCAATAGTGGGTTAACGGGAGTGGTAAATAGTGTGGCGGGGGTGGGAGGGGGATATGAGAAGGCGGAGAGAAAGTGGAGAGAAAGTGGAGGAGTGGAGGTAAAAGGTGGGAGAGAGAAGGAGGGGTTGTGGGGTGTCCGATAGTGGGTTAATGGTAGTGGTAAATAGTGTGGCGGGAGTGGGAGGGGGATTGGAGGAGGTGGAGAGAAAGTGGAGGAATGGAGGTAAAAGGTGGATGAGGGATGGAGGGGTTGTGGGGTGGGTGATAGTGGGTTAACGGTAGTGGTAAACAGTGTGGTGGGGGTGGGAGGGGGATCAGAGGAGGTGGAGAGAAGGAGTGGAGGGGTGGAGAGAAAGGAGGTGGGGGGTGGGAGAGAGAAGGAGGGGTTGTGGGGTGTCCGATAGTGGGTTAACAGTAGTGGTAAACAGTGTGGCGGGGGTGGGAAGGGGATTGGAGGAGGCGGAGAGAAAGTGGAGAGAAAGTGGAGGAATGGAGGTAAAAGGTGGATGAGGGATGGAGGGGTTGTGGGGTGTCCGATAGTGGGTTAACAGTAGTGGTAAATAGTGTGGAGGGGGTGGGAGGGGGATCGGAGGAGGCGGAGAGAAAGTGGGGGGAGTGAGTGGAGGGTGGAGGAACGGAGATAAAAGGTGGGAGAGAGAAGGAGGGGTTGTGGGGCGGGTGATAGTGGGTTAACAGTAGTGGTAAATAGTGTGGCGGGGGTGGGAGGGGGATCGGAGGAGGCGGAGAGAAAGTGGAGAGAAAGTGGAGGGGTGGAGGTAAAAGGTGAATGAGGGATGGAGGGATTGTGGGGTGTCCGATAGTGGGTTAACAGTAGTGGTAAACAGTGTGGAGGGGGTGGGAGGAGGATCGGAGGAGGCGGAGAGAAACGGGGAGGGAGCGAGCGGAGGAACAGAGGAAAAAAAATTCAGAAAAAGAAAAGGAAAAAATAGATAAATAAATTAACAACAATAATAATAACAATAAAAACAACAACATCAACACACACACACACACACACACACACACACACACACATACCTTGACAGGGCTTGCAGTAATAGTAGGAGCAGGCGTGACCCCCCCAGTAGCAGGTGTGGCCCCCCCAGCAGGTGTGGCGGCCGCGGGTGTGGAGCGGGTGTGCCTCTGGACCTCCTGAGTCACCACCGTCTCCTCCTGTGTTGTGTCGGAGGTGAGCCGCGTCGAGGTGAAGGTCTTCTCTTGAACCTGCGGGAAAAAGTGTGCACGGAATTGGTTGTACAGCGGAAATTGGTTGGGGTAGG
This sequence comes from Eriocheir sinensis, assembly GCF_024679095.1. Taxonomy (NCBI): domain Eukaryota; kingdom Metazoa; phylum Arthropoda; class Malacostraca; order Decapoda; family Varunidae; genus Eriocheir; species Eriocheir sinensis. The sequence continues at coordinate 79,040 of NW_026112183.1, read as the reverse complement.
TTAATGGGGTTAATGGGCTCTGATAGAGAATTTAATGGCGCATATTTTGTCACTAGGCAAGTTGAAATTGGTTGAGAAATAAGCAGACTGCGGTGAAAAATTATAAAACTTTTTTTGGCGGATTTTGAAATGGTGGACGAAAGTGCGGGTATAAAAAATGGTTATACCGTGGAAATTGGTTGAGGTAGGCTAATGGGGTTAATGGGGTCGGACAGAGAATTTAATGGCGCATATTTTGTTGTTAGGCAAGTTGAAATTGGTTGAGAAATAAGCAGACAGCGGCCAAAAATATTACAACTTTTTAAGGCGATATTCGAAAATGCAAAACTTGTAGGGTGGAATAAAAATAGATGTACAGCGGAAACTGCTTAGGGTGGGCTAATGGGGTTAATGGGGTCTGATAGAGAATTTAATGGCGCATATTTTCTCGCTAGGCAAGTTGAAATTGGTCAAGAAATAAGCAGACTGCGGTGAAAAATTATAAAACTTTTTCTAGCGGATTTTGAAATGGTGGACAAAAGTGCGGGTATAAAAAATGGTTATACCGTGGAAATTGCTTGAGGTAGGCTAATGAGGTTAATGGGATCTGATAGAGAATTTAATGGTGCATATTTTGACGTTAAGCAAAATAAAATCGGTCAAGAAATAAGCAGACAGCGGTCAAAAATATTACAACATTTTAAGGCGATATTCGAAAATGCAAAACTTGAAGGGTGGTATAAAAATGGATGTATCATAGAAAATTATAAAGGAAGGCTAATGAAGTTGATAACGTCTGATAGAGAATTTAATGGCGCATATTTTGACACTAAGCAAATTAAGATCGGTCAGGAAATAAGCGGACAGCGGTCAAAAATGTTATGACTTTTTACGCCGATATTCGAAAATGCAAAACTTGAAACTGAAACAACGACACACAAAAGTTAATGGAAAACTGGGTGTAGCAACCAAACTAATAGGAGTAATCAAATGGAGATAGTGAGAGTTAATAGACAATTTAATTACGCTTCTTTCGACATCAAGCAACCTAAAATCCACGTACAAACAAACGCACAGCAATCAAAAAGGACAAAACTTTTCCCGAACACAACCTGAAACTGGGACACAGAAGCTAATAGAAAAATGGCTGTAACAACCAAACTAATAGGAGTAATCAAATGGAGATAGTGAGAGTTAATAGACAATTTAATTATGCATCTTTTGACACCAAGCAACCTAAAATCCACGCACAAACAAACGCACAGCAATCAAAAAGGACAAAACTTTTCCCGAACACAACCTGAAACTGAGACACAAAAGTTCACAAAAAAATAGCTATAGCAACGAAACTAATAGGAATAATCAAATGGGGATTATGAGAGTTAATAGACAATTTAATTACGCTTCTTTCGACACCAAGCAACCTAAAATCCACGTACAAACAAACGCACAGCAACCCAAAAACCAAACACATCCGCACACCAACCTGGCTAGTCTTAAGTTTGGTGGTAGGGTCCTCGTGGCTCTGGGCCGAGATTGTTGTCACTGTGGTTGCCGAGACATGAGGGGCCGCTCCTCCTCCTCCTGCTGCTCCTCTGGCCTCCTCCTCCTGCTGCTGCTGTTGTTGTTGCTGTAGTAGTGGAAGCAGTAGTTGTAGTAGTAGTAGTAGTAGTAGGGGGTCGTAAGCCATGTGTTTTCAATTTTTATTTCTGTAGGTCCATGTAATTGTCTGAACGTTTTTGGTGATTGTGGGCAAACGGAAGGGGGTAGGAGGGTATTGAAAGCAAGGGTTGAAAGTAGAGTGTTTGGGCTACGTTTTAGTGCCAAGCGCGTTTCGATTGAACGATGAGAAGTTAGAGAAAATTGAGGTTGAATTTGAGGGATGTTTGAAATTTTTGCTGAGAATAATTTTTCAGCCATGCACCTTGCCAAAGAAAACGTGTGATTATGGAAAAACAGGAAAAGATAGAAAGGAAACAAAAACACAGATGGAAAGTAGAATGTTTGGGCCACGTTTTGGTGCCAAGCGTGTTTCGATTGAACGATGAGAAGTTAGAGAAAATTGAGGTTGAATTTGAGGGATGTTTGAAATTTTTGCCGAGAATAATTTTTCAGCCATGCAACTTACCTAATAAAACATGTAATTATGGAAAAACGGAAAAAGATAGAAAGGAATTGAAAACACGAGTTGAAAGTAGAATGTTTGGGCCACGTTTTGGTGCCAGGCGTGTTTTGATCGGATGATTAGAAGTTAGAGAAAATTGAGGTTAAATTTGAGGAACGTTTTAAGTTTTTGCCAAGAATAATTTTTTCAGCCATGCAACTTACCTAATAAAACGTGTAATTATGGGCAAACAGGAAAGGATAGAAAGGAAACAAAAACACGGATGGAAAGTAGAATGTTTGGGCCGCGTTTTGGTGCCAAGCGCATTTGAATCGGATGATTAGAAGTTAGAGAAAACTGAGGTTAAATCTGAGGAACGTTTTAAGTTTTTGCCAAGAATAATTTTTTCAGCCATGCAACTTACCTAATAAAACATGTAATTCTGGGCAAACAGGAAAAGATAGAAAGTAATTGAAAACACCGGTTGAAAGTAGAATGTTTGGGCCACGTTTTGGTGCCAAGCGTGTTTTGATCGGATGATTAGAAGTTAGAGAAAATTGAGGTTAAATTTGGGGAACGTTTTAAGTTTTTGCCAAGAATAATTTTTTCAGCCATGCAACTTACCTAATAAAACATGTAATTCTGGGCAAACGGAAAAAGATAGAAGGGAATTGAAAACACGGGTTGAAAGTAGAATGTTTGGGCCACGTTTTGGTGCCAGGCGCGTTTGAATTGGACGATTAGAAGTTAGTGAAAATCTAGGTTGAAGTTGAATGATTAGAACAGATTAGTACACCATTAATCACAGTTACACAGAGATATATAGACTCCTAGGCCCCAAATTACGCACATAGGCAGATAGATATGACATACTTACATGCAGAAATACGTACATGCACAGGCTGGTACACATACACACATACACACACAAGGCAGAAAAGCGTACATACATGCCCAAAAAATATATACATGCGCGCACACACACACACACACACAAACACACACAGAAAAAAGCGTACATGCAGTTTGAATTCATAGGAAGCTGAAACGCACACACATACGCACACAAACGCACATGTTACTAATACTACTACTACTACTATTACTATTGCTATGTTAGTTAATCTCTCTCTCTCTCTCTCTCTCTCTCTCTGTATGTATATATGTGTTAATATTTATATAATAATAGGTTAGTTGGCAACCCCCTTGACCACCACCACCTCAACAGCTGATCAATGTAAACACCTGTAGCAAGATGGCCGCCGCTGTGGGGGGTAGGGGGGCAGTTCCCTCCAGTCCCTCCGGAGGAAAGTCTCCCTCCGTTACCTCCACCTCCTCCACCACCTCGCCTCCCTCCATGAGCACGCTCCGTTTGATCTGTCCACTTTTGACGATGGGCCCGGTGAATCCAGGTGCATTTCCTGTATACGGATTGGCAGTGAGGCTTCCAGGTGCATTTCCTGTATACGGATTGGCGGTGAGGCTCCCAGGTGCATTTCCTGTATACGGATCGTCAGAATCGCCTTTGTTTACATTCTCGGGGGAGTTTCCTGCATTCTGATTGGCCGAGAAGGTTGTCATGGGGGTAAGCTGGTGTCTGGGTGAGTCTCCTGCGCTCTGATTGGCCGAGAACGATGTCATAGCTGGGTTCTGGTTGGCCAGGGTCAGGTCAAGGTCACTGATACCCTCCTCCCTTGTGCCCTCCACCAGGCTTTCCATGGAGGAGGAGGAGGAGGAGGAGGAGGACGAGGAGGAGGAGGAGGACCGGGAGGAGGGGGAGGAGGGGGAGGAGGTCTTCTTCTTCTCTTCCTCTTCCTTCTTCTTCTTCCGGTTAAAGAGTGAGAATTTTTCCTTCTTTTTCTCCTTCTTCTCCTCCTCCTCCTCCTTCTTCTTCTTCTTCTTCTTCCCTCCGGCTAGCACTCCTCCTCCTCCTCCTTCTTCCTCTCCTCCTCCTCCTCCTCCTCCTCCTTGCACCTCTTCCTCAGCAACAGGAGTTTTGCTTTTCCGAAATCGTCCAAATTTCGGGGACTTTTCCTTTTTCGGGGTTTTCTGGGGCTTTTCCGGGGTCGTTTTCCCCTGCGACCCATCCGACCCACGCCCCGCCTTGCCCCCCTTTGCCCCGGGGTCATCCTTGGGGGCATAGTTGAAAGCCTTGGCCCGGAAACGCTTTTTTTCCGCCCCCCCGACCTCCGGCGATTTTTCTTGAGTTTCCCCCGGAGACCCCGAGTAGGAGAACCCCACGGAAGACGGGGAGTAGGGCCGGCGGGTCTGGTCTCCGGTCAGGTCCTCGTAGGAGTACTCCCGGGTCACCCCCTGGGGCGACCCGTGACCTGGGGCGCCCGGGTCGGCTTGCGTTCCCTTCGCCGGGTCAGCGTTTTCAGGGGGTACCCCGGCATTCTCGCCAGGGGGGTCTGATGTAAAAATAGCCCTCTGTGTCTTGACCAATGGCGATGTTCCTGATGATGACGATGGTGCCTTGGGGTCCTTAGGGGAGGGGGGCGGCCCATAGGAGGGAGGGGGGGTGGAGGCCGGGGGGAGGGGGGAGGAGCCAGGCCCTGTGGAGTCCTGTTTAGGGGTGAAGGGATTAAAAGGGATTGGATTAGGTGTGTGTGTGTGTGTGTGTGTGTGTGTGTGTGTGTGTGTGTGTGTGTGTGTGTGTGTGTGTGTGTTAGGTAAATCTGCCCTCTCTCTCTCTCTCTCTCTCTCTCTCTCTCTCTCTCTCTCTCTCTCCTAATGTTTCCAAATCTGGCACCAATACAAAAAGCGGTACCATGAATCTAGCTTAAGGGTACCAAAAATAGCTTCTAGTGACCCCAAATCTGGTACCAATACACAAAGCAGTACTGAGAATCTAATTAAGGGTTCCAAGAAATCCTTTAATGGTTCCAAATATGGCACCAATACAAAAAGCGGTACCATGAATCTAGCTTAAGGGTACCAAAAATAGCTTCTAGTGACCCCAAATCTGGTACCAATACAAAAAGCAGTACTGAGAATCTAATTAAGGGTTCCAAGAAATCCTTTAATGGTTCCAAATATGGCACCAATACAGAAAGCGGTACCATGAATCTAGCTTAAGGGTTCCTAAAATAGCTTCTAGTGACCCCAATTCTGGTACCAATACAAAAAGGGGTACCATGAATCTAGCTTAAGGGTTCCAAAAATAGCTTCTAGTGACCCCAATTCTGGTACCCATACAGAAAGCGGTACCATGAATCTAGCTTAAGGGTTCCAAAAATAGCTTCTAGTGACCCCAAATCTGGTACCCATACAGAAAGCGGTACCATGAATCTAGCTTAAGGGTTCCAAAAATAGCTTCTAGTGACCCCAAATCTGGTACCCATACAGAAAGCGGTACCATGAATCTAGCTTAAGGGTTCCAAAAATAGCTTCTAGTGACCCCAAATCTGGTACCCATACAGAAAGCAGTACCATGAATCTAGCTTAAGGGTTCCAAAAATAGCTTCTAGTGACCCCAATTCTGGTACCCATACAGAAAGCGGTACCATGAATCTAGCTTAAGGGTTCCAAAAATAGCTTCTAGTGACCCCAAATCTGGTACCAATACAGAAAGCAGTACCATGAATCTAGCTTAAGGGTTCCAAAAATAGCTTCTAGTGACCCCAAATCTGGTACCAATACAAAAAGCGGTACCATGAATCTAGCTTAAGGGTACCAAAAATAGCTTCTAGTGACCCCAATTCTGGTACCAATACAAAAAACGGTACCTTAACACACACACACACATAAACACACACACACGCACATAAGGAGTCCAACACATGATCAGGTCGTGGTCAATTACGCACACAGACGCGCACACAGACAGCCGCCCACGGGTATAGATCAAGGTCAACACGGGTCACACGCACACGCACGCACAGGTCACATTACGGGTCCAAAACAAGGCCAAAAACAGGTCAAATTATAACATGCTAAAATTACACACAAAATTATACTCATTCGAAAGTACATTCAAAAATTACATGCAATTATTATTATTATTATTATTATTATTATCAATACTTATAATAATTACTTTACTACAAGATGCTAAATTACTTACGATGATTAAAGATAGCTCTCTCTCTCTCTCTCTCTCTCTCTCTCTCTCTCTCTCTCTCTCTAAACCTACATGCAATTATAATCATTAAAACATCAATACTTATAATAATTACTTTACTACAAGATGCTAATTACTTACGATGATTAAAGATAGCTCTCTCTCTCTCTCTCTCTCTCTCTCTCTCTCTCTCTCTCACCTTCTGTGCCATAAGTGCGGCTCTCTTCCGGGTGGCCTCAACCAGATCCGCTACCGGCACCACCGCCACGCCACCTACCGGCCTCTGTAAGTAGTAGTAGTAGTAGTAGTAGTAGTAGTAGTAGTAGTAGTAGTAGTAGGGGCAGGGATAGTACTGTTGTGAGGTGTTGGATAGTACATAAAAAGGTGTTCTAAATAGTATGGTGATAGTAGGAATAGTCTCAGATGCATAGTAGTAGTAGTAGTAGTAGTAGTAGTAGTAGTAGTAGTAGTAGTAGTAGTAGTAGTAGTAGTAGTAGTAGTAGTAGTAATAATAGTAGTAGTTAGCTTAGGTTAGTACTATTAATAATTCTCTCTCTCTCTCTCTCTCTCTCTCTCTCTCTCTCTCTCTCTCTCTCTCTCTCTCTCTCTCTCTCTCTCTCTCTCAAATAAAAAAATTAAAAAATATAGATAAAAATAATTATAAAAAATGTCTCAAATCTTCATTCTCTCTCTCTCTCTCTCTCTCTCTCTCTCTCTCTCTCTCTCTCTCACCTTGGAGGAGGGAGGGACGAAATTCCCCTCCGTCGACGAATCAGAGGACGAGACGCGGCTGTCCCGACTCCCCCGGCGCCGCTGTGTAAGTTAGAGATAGCTCACTTTTAGAGCGAGCCAATCTACTCGATCGATTCGGATAATTTTTTGTTCTCTATCTTTCTCCCTCGCTCAAGATTCGTGTGGTAAGGGTCTAACTGCTCCTCGCTCCCTTTCTCTCGCCTCGCTCAAATTTAGAGAGAGCCCAGACTTACGTACTCGCTTGATTTGGATAATTTTTTGTTCTCTATCTTTCTCCCTCGCTCAAGATTCGTGTGGTAAGGGTCTAACTGCTCCTCGCTCACTTTCTCTCGCCTCGCTCAATTTAGAGATAGCCCAGACCTACTCGCTCAATTTGGATATTTTTTTGTTCTCCACCTTTCTCCCTCGCTCAAGATTACAGTGGCGAAGGTCTAACTGCTCCTCACTCACTTTCTATCATCTCGCTCAATTTAGAGAGAGCCCAGACCTACCCGCTCAATTTGCATAATTTTTTGTTCTCCGTCTTTCTCCCTCACTCAAAATTAGTGTGGCGAGGGTTTAACTGTTCCTCGCTCACTTTCTCTCTCCTTGCTCAATTTAGAGAGAGCCCTGACCTACTCGCTCGATTCGGATAAATTTTTGTACTCTATTTTTCTCCCTCGCTCAAGATTACAGTGGCGAGGGTCTAACTGCTCCTCGCTCACTTTCTCTCACCTCGCTCAATTTAGAGAGAGCCCTGACCTACTCGCTCGATTCGGATAATTTTTCATTCTCTATCTTTCTCCCTCGCTCAAGATTGCAGTGGCGAGGGTCTAACTGCTCCTCGCTCAATTTAAAGACAGCCCAGAACCTACTCACTAAATTTTGGTGGCAAGCGTTTCGAAAAAAAAAGGGTGTACGTTTTGTGAGCTATCTCTAAAAATATTAAAGCTAGCTCTACCAAAACCTACACCCACAGAGACTGATCCTTCGCGCACATGTACACAGAATCCCAACCTCCCAGCGCGCACACAGGCCCAGAAAAACGCACACAAATATTGGTACACACAGTGTGGTTAGTATTGTTAGTAAAGAACAGAGAGAGAGAGAGAGAGAGAGAGAGAGAGAGAGAGAGAGAGAGAGAGAGAGAGAGAGAGAGAGATATACAAGGAATATGATTTAGAGATATCTTTAATTTGCACTATTTTCACACATTCTCTCTCTCTCTCTCTCTCTCTCTCTCTCTCTCTCTCTCTCTCTCTCTCTCTCCCTTCCCATCCCTTCCCTTCCCTTCCCATCCCATCCCATCCCTTCCCTTCCCTTCCCTTCCCATCCCATGCATTCCTATCCCATCCCATCCCTTCCCATCGCATCCCATCCCGTCCCATCCCTTCCTATCCCTTCCCATGCATTCCCATCCCATCCCATCCCATCCCATCCCTTCCCTTCCCTTCCCTTCCCATCCCATGCATTCCTATCCCATCCCATCCTTCCATCCCATCCTTCCTTCCCATCCCATGCATTCCCATCCCATCCCATCCCTTCCCATCACATCCCTTCCCATGCCATCCCTTCCCATACCATCCCATCCCATCCCTTCCCTTCCCATCCCATCCCATGCATTCCCTTACCTTCCCATCCCATCCCATCCCGTCCCATCCCATCCCATCCCATCCCATCCCTTCCCTTCCCATCCCATCCCATCCCATCCCATCCCATCCCATCCCATCCCATCCTTACCTTGTCTTTATCAGAAGTTTTGCCAGACTTAGCCGATTCAGCTTCTTCCTCCTCTTGTGACCTCTTCCCATCAATTCCGGGGATGTGCGGGGGAGGATGTGACATGGTGTGCCTCTTGCTGACCTCGGGCGACTCTCCGCTGCGGCCGAGAGCTGTAGTGGTAGTAGTAGTAGTAGTAGTAGTAGTAGTAGTAGTAGTTGGGTGGTGGATAGTACTGATGTGGGGTGTCGGATAGTGGGTTAATAGGTGTTCTAAGTAGCGTGGTGATGGTTAGAATGGTCCTCGGTGAATGGTAGTGGTAGTAGTAGTAGTGGTAGAGGTAGAAGCTGAGTGTTGGATAGTACAGATGTGGGGTGACGGATAGTGGGTTAATAGGTGTTCTAATTAGTGTGGTGATGGTTAGAATGGTCCTCGGTGAGTGGTAGTAGTAGTAGTAGTAGTAGTAGTAGTAGTAGTAGTAGGTGCGTGGTGGATAGTACTGATGTGGGGTGTGGGATAATGGGTTAATAGGTGTTCTAAGTAGCATGGTGATGGTTAGAATGATCCTCGGTGAATGGTAGTAGTAGTAGTAGTAGTGGTAGAAGTTGAGTGTTGGATAGTATTGATGTGGGGTGTCGGATAGTGGGTTAATAGGTGTTCTAAGTAGCATGGTGATGGTTAGAATGGTCCTCGGTGAATGGTAGTAGTAGTAGTAGTAGTGGTAGTGGTAGTAGTTGGGTGGTGGATAGTATTGATGTGGGGTGTCAGATAGTGGGTTAATAGGTGTTCTAAGTAGCATGGTGATGGTTAGATGGTAATCGGTGAATGGTAGTAGTAGTAGTAGTAGTGGTAGTGGTAGTAGGTGCATTGTGGATAGTACTGATGTGGGGTGTCAGACAATGGGTTAATAGGTGTTCTAAATAGCGTGGTGATGGTTAGAATGGTCCTCGGTGAATGGTAGTAGTAGTAGTAGTAGTAGTAGTAGTAGTTGGGTGGTGGATAGTACTGATGTGGGGTGTCGGATAGTGGGTTAATAGGTGTTCTAAGTAGCGTGGTGATGGTTAGAATGGTCCTCAGTGAATGGTAGTAGTAGTAGTAGTAGTAGTAGTAGTAGTAGTGGTAGGTGCGTGGTGGATAGTACTGATGTGGGGTGTCGGATAGTGGGTTAATAGGTGTTCTAAATAGTGTGGTGATGGTTAGAATGGTCCTCGGTGAATGGTAGTAGTAGTAGTAGTAGTGGTAGAAGTTGAGTGTTGGATAGTATTGATGTTGGGTGTCGGATAATGGGTTAATAGGTGTTCTAAGTAGCATGGTGATGGTTAGATGGTAATCGGTGAATGGTAGTAGTAGTAGTAGTAGTAGTAGTAGTTGAGTGATGGATAGTACCGGTGTTGGGTGTCAGATAATGGGTTAATAGGTGTTCTAAATAGCGTGGTGATGGTTAGAATGGTCCTCGGTGAATGGTAGTAGTAGTAGTAGTAGTGGTAGAAGTTGAGTGTTGGATAGTACTGATGTGGGGTGTCGGATAGTGGGTTAATAGGTGTTCTAAATAGCATGGTGATGGTTAGAATGGTCCTTGGTGAATAGTAGTAGTAGTAGTAGTAGTAGTAGTGGTATATATATTCTCATTATAATCACAGAGACAGAGAGAAAGAGAGAGAGAGAGATACACACATGCTTTCACAAATAACTACAACAACAACAACAAGACATGCCAAGATATTAATTTTTCTATATTGTCACCCACGAATGACTCGGTGTTCTGTGAAGGGCTCAGTTTTGTTTAGTGGGCAGCGCAACATCTGTGGTCATATGCCGGAGAGAGACAGGCAGGGAAAGTTTTGTTTAGTGGGCAGCGCAACATCTGTGGTCATATGCCGGAGAGAGACAGGCAAGGAAAGTTTTGTTTAGTGGGCAGCGCAACATCTGTGGTCATATGCCGGAGAGAGACAGGCAGGGAAAGTTTTGTTTAGTGGGCAGCGCAACATCTGTGGTCATATGCCGGAGAGAGACAGGCAGGGAAAGTTTTGTTTAGTGGGCAGCGCAACATCTGTGGTCATATGCCGGAGAGAGACAGGCAAGGAAAGTTTTGTTTAGTGGGCGCAACATCTGTGGTCATATGCGGAGAGAGACAGGCAGGGAAAGTTTTGTTTAGTGGGCAGCAACATCTGTGGTCATATGCGGAGAGAGACAGGCAGGGAAAGTTTTGTTTAGTGGGCAGCGCAACATCTGTGGTCATATGCCGGAGAGAGACAGGCAGGAAAGTTTTGTTTAGTGGGCAGCGCAACATCTGTGGTCATATGCCGGAGAGAGACAGGCTGGGAAAGTTTTGTTTAGTAGGCAGCGCAACATCTGTGGTCATATGCCGGAGAGAGACAGGCAAGGAAAGTTTTGTTTAGTGGGCAGCGCAACATCTGTGGTCATATGCCGGAGAGAGACAGGCAGGGAAAGTTTTGTTAAGTGGGCAGCGCAACATCTGTGGTCATATCCCGGAGAGAGACAGGCAGGGAAAGTTTTGTTTAGTGGGCATCTCAACATCGGTGGTCATATGCGGAGAGAGACAGGCAGGGAAAGTTTTGTTTAGTGGGCAGCAACATCTGTGGTCATGTGCGGAGAGAGACAGGCAGGGAAAGTTTTGTTTAGTGGGCAGCGCAACATCTGTGGTCATGTGCGGAGAGAGACAGGCAGGGAAAGTTTTGTTTAGTGGGCAGCGCAACATCTGTGGTCATATGCGGAGAGAGACAGGCAGGGAAAGTTTTGTTTAGTGGGCAGCGCAACATCTGTGGTCATATGCCGGAGAGAGACAGGCAGGGAAAGTTTTGTTTAGTGGGCAGCGCAACATCTGTGGTCATATGCCGGAGAGAGACAGGCAGGGAAAGTTTTGTTTAGTGGGCAGCGCAACATCTGTGGTCATATGCCGGAGAGAGACAGGCAAGGAAAGTTTTGTTTAGTGGGCAGCGCAACATCTGTGGTCATGTGCCGGAGAGACAGAAGGGGAAGGAATTATAGGAGAAGGGAACAGACCCCAGGAGACGGGACACAACATCTGTGGTCATGTGCCGGAGAGAGACAGAAGGGGAAGGAATTATAGGAGAAGGGAACAGACCCCAGGAGACGGGACACAACATCTGTGGTCATATGCCAGAGAGAGACAGAAGGGGAAGGAATTATAAGAGAAGGAACAGACCCCAGGAGACGGGACACAACATCTGTGGTGATATGCCGGAGAGAGACAGAAGGGGAAGGAATTATAGGAGAAGGGAACAGACCCCAGGAGACGGGACACATCTGTGGTCATATGCCGGAGAGAGACAGAAGGGGAAGGAATTATAGGAGAAGGGAACAGACCCCAGGAGACGGGACACAACATCTGTGGTCATATGCCAGAGAGAGACAGAAGGGGAAGGAATTATAGGAGAAGGGAACAGACCCCAGGAGACGGGACACAACATCTGTGGTCATATGCCGGAGAGAGACAGTAGGGGAAGGAATTATAGGAGAAGGGAACAGACCCCAGGAGACGGGACACAACATCTGTGGTCATATGCCGGAGAGAGACAGAAGGGGAAGGAATTATAGGAGAAGGGAACAGACCCCAGGAGACGGGACACATCTGTGGTCATATGCCGGAGAGAGACAGAAGGGGAAGGAATTATAGGAGAAGGGAACAGACCCCAGGAGACGGGACACAACATCTGTGGTCATATGCCGGAGAGAGACAGAAGGGGAAGGAATTATAGGAGAAGGGAACAGACCCCAGGAGACGGGACACAACCCCATTCACTGCTGGGTGGACAGGGGCCTCGTAGGGTATCGGAAAAGCCGCCCAAATTTTTCCACTCCGCCCGGAAATCGAACCCAGGCTCTCTCTCGTCTGTGAGCCGAGTGTGCTAACCACTGCACCACGAAGCCCCCTAACCCCCGGGGCAGGACTGTATAACCACCGGGGAAGGGAGGACAGCCCCCGGGGTTAAGGGTGAGTATGATTAAGTGAAATTAGACCGAGGAGGATTTCAAAACAGACCGAAATCTACCAGAAAAAAATAGTTTTGTCATAAAATGTCCCACGGGTGACAATATAGAGATTTAAACATGCTAATAATAATAATAATAATAATAATAATAATAATAATAATAATAATAATAATAATAATAATAATAATAAAAATAGTTACCGTCCAGGATACTGTAAGCTAAGAGGAGAGATTGTTATTGTTATTGTTATTATTATTATTATTCTCTCTCTCTCTCTCTCTCTCTCTCTATCTCTCTCTCTCTCTCTCTCTCTCTCTCTCTCTCTCTCTCTCTCTCTCTCTCTCTCTCTCTCTCTCTCTCTCTCTCTCTCTCTCTCTCTCTCTCTCTCTCTCTCTCTCTCTCTCTCTCTCTCTCTCTCTCTCTCTCTCTCTCTCTCTCTCTCTCTCTCTCTCTCTCTCTCTCTCTCTCTCTCTCTCTTACCGTCCATGGATCTTGATGAGAGTTTCCGCCGGCTCAGTGATCGCTCAAATTCAGGGTTGTTCCTCTGACTGATGTTGGCAGCCATCCTGGAAAAGTCGTCACATTATTAAAGCTAGCTCTAAAGATATTAAAGATAGCTCACTCAAACTTGGAGGGCATGTGCGTAAAGGGTTCGCGCATGTGTGTATTGAGTTTGGTGTACATAGGTGGTGTGTACGCGGAGATACACGCACATAAATTCAGGCGTACATGCTCGAAAAAGTATATTGAGTGATTTTTTGGTCATGAAAGTTGTGACAACATTAAAGATATCTCTAAAGATATTAAAGATAGCTCACTCAAACTTGGAGGGCATGTGCGTAAAGGGTTGGCGCATGTGCGTATTGAGTTTGGTGTACGTAGGTGGTGTGTACGCGGAGATACACGCACATAAATTCAGGCGTACATGCTCGAAAAAGTATATTCTGAGTGATTTTTGGGTCATGAAAGTTGTGACAATATTAAAGATAGCTCTAAAGATATTAAAGATAGCTCACTCAAACTTGGAGGACACGTGCATAAGGGGTCAGTGCATGTGCGTACTGAGTTTGGTGTACATAGGTGGTGTGTGCACAGAGATACACGCACATGAATTTGGGTGTGCGTTTTTTTAAAGATCCGAGTTTCCTGATTATTAAGTGTTAAAGTTGTAACATTTTTAAAGATAACTCTAAAGATATTAAAGATAGCTCACTCAAACTTGAAGGGCACATGCATAAGGGGTTGGTGCATGTGCGTACTGAATTTGGCGTACATGGGTGGTGTGTGCGCAGAGATGCACGCACACGAATTTGGGTGTGCGTTTTTTTAAAGATCCTAGTTTCCTGATTTTTAAGTGTGAAAGTCGTAACATTTTTAAGGCTAGCTCAAAAGATATTAAAGATAGCTCACTCAAACTTGAAGGGCACATGCATAAGGGGTTGGCGCATGTGTGTACTGAATTTGGCGTACATGCGTGGTGTGTGCGCGGAGATACACGCACACAAACTCAGGTGTACATGCTCAAAAAAGTATAGTCTGAGTGATTTTTTGGTCATGAAAGTTGTGACAATATTAAAGATAGCTCTAAAGATATTAAAGATAGCTCACTCAAACTTGGAGGGCACATGCAGAAGGGGTTGGTGCATGTGCGTATTGAGTTTGGCGTACATGGGTGGTGTGTACTCGGAGATACACGCACACAAAATCAGGCATACATACTCGAAAAAGTATATTCGGAGTGATTTTTTGGTCATGAAAGTTGTGACAATATTAAAGATAGTTCTAAAGATATTAAAGATAGCTCACTCAAACTTGGAGGGCATGTGCGTAAAGGGTTGGCGCATGTGCGTATTGAGTTTGGTGTACGTAGGTGGTGTGTACGCAGAGATACACGCACATAAATTCAGGCGTACATGCTCGAAAAAGTATATTCTGAGTGATTTTTGGGTCATGAAAGTTGTGACAATATTAAAGATAGCTCTAAAGATATTAAAGATAGCTCACTCAAACTTGGAGGACACGTGCATAAGGGGTCAGTGCATGTGCGTACTGAGTTTGGTGTACATAGGTGGTGTGTGCACAGAGATACACGCACATGAATTTGGGTGTGCGTTTTTTTAAAGATCCGAGTTTCCTGATTTTTAAGTGTGAAAGTTGTCACATTTTTAAAGATAACTCAAAAGATATTAAAGATAGCTCACTCAAACTTGAAGGGCACATGCATAAGGGGTTGACGCGTGTGCGTACTGAATTTGGCGTACATGGGTGGTGTGTGCGCGGAGATACACGCACACAAACTCAGGTGTACATGCTCAAAAAAGTATATTGAGTGATTTTTTGGTCATGAAAGTTGTGACAATATTAAAGATAGCTCTAAAGATATTAAAGATAGCTCACTCAAACTTGAAGGGCACATGCATAAGGGGTTGGTGCATGTGTGTACTGAGTTTGGCGTACATAGGTGGTGTGTGCGCGGAGATACACGCACATGAATTTGGGTGTGCGTTTTTTAAAGATCCGAGTTTCTTGATTTTTAAGTGTGAAAGTTGTAACATTTTTAAAGATAACTCTAAAGATATTAAAGATAGCTCACTCAAACATGAAGGGCACATGCACAAGGGGTCAGCGCATGTGCGTACTGAATTTGGCGTACATGGGTGGTGTGTGCGCGGAGATACACGCACACAAACTCAGGCGTACATGCTCAAATATAGCAAAACACTGACCTGCTCTGATATTGTGTTCGTCCAGAATAGCGGAATTTTGACCCCAAGCGAGGCCATAGACCCTGCTTCTGGGGGGGCTCGGGGGTCATCAGCCTGGGGGGGGAGGGGGTTGTAGTAGTAGTAGTAGTAGTAGTAGTAGTAGTAGTAGCAGTAGATAGGTTATGTTAGGTTAAGTTTAGGGTATCTTCAAACACATGATAGCCAGCACCTTATGGTATAAATCTCTCTCTCTCTCTCTCTCTCTCTCTCTCTCTCCCTTCCCTTTCCATCCCTTCCCTTCCCTTCCCTTCCCTTCCCTTCCCTTCCCATCCCATCCCATCCCTTCCCATCCCATCCCTTCCTTCCCTTTCCATCCCTTCCCATCCCATCCCATCCCATCCCTTCCCGTCCCTTCCCTTCCCATACCATCCCATCCCCTCCCATCCCATCCCATCCCTTTCCATCCCTTCCCATACCATACCATCCCATCCCTTCCCATCCTTTCCCTTACCATACCAACCCTTCCCATCCCTTCCCATCCCTTCCCATCCCATCCCATCCCATCCCATCCCTCTCTCACCTGAAGAATGTATGGTGTTCAACGCAAACCTTCCATAGCTTCTTGGCAGCCCTGTGATTGGTCAGCTTGAACCCAACAGTGCTTTCGAAAGTCTCAAATTCTCCCGGCCGAATTTTGATGAAGAAGTTGCTCCGCTTATATGAGATTTTCAGGATCTTCGGCCAGGCAAACCGGTTGATCCGTAGCCTGGGGGGGGAGAGGAAAGGTCAGGTCATGTACGTGTGGAGTTTCGTGTGCGTGGGTGCCGTGTATGCGGAGTTACACGCACATGAAGTCAGGTGTACGTGTCTGAAACCTGGATTCTGGGATATTTTTGGGTCATGGAAGTGATTGCATTTTTAAAGCTAGCTCTAAAGATATTAAAGTTAGCTTAACCGAAAAGTATACACATGTGCGCCAATCATCCACGCACATGTACACTGAATCGCAACCTCCCAACACGCACACAAGCTCAGGAAAACGCACATAAACATAGCTACACACATAAAAACACACAGCCTATACTACTCAACCCTAAAAAAAAAGGTTGTATACTTTTAAAGATATCTCTAAAAATACGAAAGCTAGGTCAATACGATTTTCAGGTCATATGCGCCAATGATCCACGCACACGCACTCCGAATCCCAACCTCCCAGCGCGCACACAAGCCCCAGAAAAACGCACACACAAAGATAGGCGTACA
>NW_026112183.1:52500-57500 GCF_024679095.1 Eriocheir sinensis | reverse complement strand
ATCTCCTAGGGTTTTAGACCTATTGAAATTCCGAAAAGATGTGTCAATGCAGGGATAATTCTTCTATATTCATGCTAAAGGCTGTTACTCTACACTCGAGGACACACCCGCTACACCCAAAAACGTTACACCCACCGACTAAATTTTTTCATCTCCACCCACTTAATTGTTGTTACCTATAGGCCTATATCTCCTAGGGTTTTAGACCTATTGAAATTCTGAAAAGATGTGTCAATGCGGGGATATTTCTTCTATATTCATGCTAAAGGCTGTTACTCTACACCCGAGGACACACCCGCTACACCCAAAAACGTTACACCCACCGACCAAATATTTTCATATCCGCCCACTCAATTGTTGTTATGTTCAGGCCTATATCTCCCATGCTTTTAGACCTATTGAAATTCCGAAAAGATGTGTCAATGCGGGGATATTTCTTCTATATTCACACAAAAGGCTGTTACTCTACACCCGAGGACACATCCACTACACCCAAAAATGTTACACCCACCCGATGAGACATTTTTCACATCCACTCCAAAAACTGATTAACATTCTTGCCTGTAACTTCTAAACTCTAACAGATAATCAAAATCCCAAAACACGTACACATGCGCACACGCCTCCTCTACGCGCACACCCAAACCCCAATCCTCTACACACACACACAAACCCGCCATGCACACAAACGTACACACATCTACTCACTGGTGTCGCCGTGTTCAGCTGGGTCGTAATCCCCAATCTCGGCTTGTACCATATAGGAGCCTAGAAGGGCGTAGGTCACTGATGAGCAAGGGAGTCGGCCTGCCATGATGTCCTGCCGAACCTGTAATAGTAGTAGTAGTAGTAGTAGTAGTAGTAGTAGTAGTAATGATTTTTTTTATGTGTGTGTGTGTGTGTGTGTGTGTGTGTGTGTGGTTTGTGGAACGGTCAGATTTTTGTTTACGTTTTATTGTTCGCGTTTTCCCGGTCTTCCGTTTGGGTTGGGCGGCTGCCGTTTGGTGGGGGGGTGCGGCAGGGTCTTGGCTTGTTTGGTATGGATTTTGGTGTTTGTACCTCGTTTGGTTTGTGTTTTATTGAGGAAAACGCAACAACATTTTTCGGGGTGGGTTCAGCTTTCGAGAGCAGAAGTTGCCTCGTTTTTTTTTTTGCGATTTCCCGGGCTTCTGTTTGGCTTGAGCGGTTGCCGTTTGGTGGGGGAGTGCATCAGGGTCTTGGCTTGTTTCGTATGGATTTTGGTGTTTGTACCTCGTTTGGTTTGTGTTTTATTGAGGAAAACGCAACAACATTTTTGGGGGGTGGGTAAATTTTATGTGATTTTTGAGAAGTTGGCTCAATTTCTTTTGTGTTTTGCCGGGCTTCCGTTTGGGTTGAGTGGTTGCCGTTTGGTGGGAGGGTGCGGCAGGGTCTTGGCGTATTTGGTATGGATTTTGGTGTTTGTAGCTCGTTTGGTTTGTGTTTTATTGAGGAAAACGTAACAGCATGTAACAGACTATTTCCCTTCTCGACATATAAACACATTAAGTATGCACTGTTGAGCATCACTAACTCTGTGCTAATTGGTCTTCTTCTTCTTCTCCTTCCTCCTCCTCCTCCTCCTCCTTCTCCGAGAGGTCACGGTGATGAGGGACAGCGGTTCCACCATTTGTACTCTGAGGCGCAGCTTAGCTAGGAGCCATGAATTCACAGGCGAACGGAGAAAAATATGTCTGTTGAATAGCGCGATAGCTCCTGAAGGCAAGATAAAAGTTGTCACTCTATTACACTCGAAACGCCACTCTATGATTTAGTGATAGGCAACATTCCTGGAGCTACTGACGGGGTGGGTAAGAATGAAGTGACTCAAACGCCTATCGCAGTGTTGGAGCCAGAGGATTTTGGGGAAAGTGAAGGGCTACAAAAAACAGGTGAGTCTCAGATTGGCGCAGCAGGAGTGACCCGAACAGCTGCTAAGTGTGAGCGTACTGTTATGCCTCTCATGGTTACATATCCTGGAGATCTGACTAACAGCGAGGGCGTCAGGAAGGAGGTGGAAGCGTCTGCAGGAAAACAGTGTCATTCAGCTCAACGACAACAGCGTGGGTTGATTTGTAGGCAGACTATCTCTCCCTCGGGTGAAAGGAAATTGCAGTTATTTGTGCCTGCAAGATACAGAGAGGCCAGTGTCAGTCAGCTCAACGACAACCATGCCAGTTTTATCATGCAGCGTGGGTTGGTATGCAGGCAGATTATCTCTCCCTCGGGTGAAAGGAAATTGCAGTTATTTGTGCCTGCGAGATACAGAGAGGCTGTTCTCAAGTTAGGCCACAGCACTGCTCGAGGGGGACACACGGGAAGAGCCAAGACACTCCCTCGCGTACAAGCACATTTTTACTGTCCAGGGATAGGCCCAGGAGGCAGCTAGATTTGTGAGGTCGTGCGATGTGTGTCAAAAGACTATAGATAGGGGAAGGGTAAAGCCTGCTCCCTCACAGCCACTGCCCATCACTGACTCTCATTTTGCGAGAGTAGTGGTAGATTTGGTAGGGCCAATAGAGCCCTGAGCCAGTGATGTCTCCAGATATATTCTTACGCTGGTAGATTTTGCCACGCGTTGGGCAGAAGCAGTGCCGCTCAAGAATACTGAGACGCAAACTGTGCCTGAAGCTCTCATGACCATAATTTGCCGAGTAGGTATACCCAGACAAATACTGCGTGATTGGGGTACTCACTTCACCTCAGGGATGGTGGAGGAAGTACTCCGCCTGCTACCTCGTAAAGGGTTACATACCACGCCCTACCACCCCAAGGGGAATGGACTGTGTGAACGTTTCAGCGGCACACTTAAGAAAATGCTTCAACGCATGGCTGCCGAACAGCCCGAGGAATGGCCCAGGTATCTTGCTCCTGTGCTGTTCGCGTACAGGAAAGCTCCGCAGAGCCCCAAAAGGTTCCCCCCGTTTGAGGTAATGTATGGAAGGTCTGTTAGGGGCCCACTACAGTTACTGAGAGCTGTGGGATGACGATGTTCCGGACCCGTACGTGTTAGATTTAGGTGACAGGTTGAGGGAGACCTGTACCATTGCTAAGGAGGAGTTACTCAAAGCAAGGCAAGTACAGAAGGGTTATTACAATCGACAGGCAAAGTTACGTAAGCTGTGTAGATGGATGGTGAGGATGGCGAGGCTCCTCTCACTGCCTCTTCTAGACTGAGTCAGTGCATGGCGTGACGCTGGGAGAAAAGTTACCCCCAGAGA
Source organism: Eriocheir sinensis (assembly GCF_024679095.1). NCBI lineage: Eukaryota > Metazoa > Arthropoda > Malacostraca > Decapoda > Varunidae > Eriocheir > Eriocheir sinensis. Next base: position 54,261 of record NW_026112183.1, on the reverse strand, counting down.
AGAGGGAACACTTAGCCTTGTTGCCAGAGGGTATGCAGAGGTTTTTCCTGACATACCTAAGATTGCTCGGGTACCAGAGTATGGAATCGAGTTGACAAGCAAGGAGCCTGTCAGACCAAGGCCTTACCAGATTCCTTTACGACTGGTAGACGCCGTAAAAAGCGAAAAGCAGTGAATGGAGGCCGCGGGTATCATAGAGAGGTCAAATTCCCCCTACGGCAGCCCCATCAATGTTGCCATATTGTCGTACTCAGTCTGCTATATTGTTGTACTCAGTCTGCTATATTGTTGTACTCAGTCTGCTATATTGTTGTACTCAGTCTGCTATATTGTTGTACTCAGTCTGCTATATTGTTGTACTCAGTCTCCTCTGTTTGCTGATTTCCGACCTAGCTTTCGTGTGCGTTTTTCTGGGGCTTGTGTGCGCGCTGGGAGATTGGGATTCGGAGTGCGTGTGCGTGAATCATTGGCGCACATGACCTTAAAATCGTATTGACCTAGCTTTCATATTTTTAGAGATATCTTTAAAAGTATACAACCTTTTTTTTTAGGGTTGAGTAGTATAGGCTGTGTGTTTTTATGTGTGTAACTATGTTTGTGTGCGTTTTCCCAGGCTTGTGTGCGCATTGGGAGGTTGCGATTCAGTGTACATGTGCGTGGATGATTGGTGCACATGTGTATACTTTTCGGTTAAGCTAACTTTAATATCTTTAGAGCTATCTTTAAAAATGTAAACACTTCCATGACCCAAAAATATCCGCAAAACCTGCCCCCTCGACCGCAATACCTGCCTTCATATATAGTTATCGTTAAAATGGTCAATTATTGGTGTTTATTGGCAATAGCTATGGCTCATAAACCAGTAAATGCCGAGGCTCTGAGTACAATAATCTGGTGGTCGTGAGGAAGAGAGAAGGAGGAATTAGGATTTGCGGTAATTATCGAAGAGTAAACGCAGTGACGCACGGAAATGCCGAGCCAATATTTGCTACTCTGGCGGGTCGTAAGGAAGAGAGAAGGAGGAATTAGGATTTGCGGTCATTATCGAAGAGTAAACGCAGTGACGCGCGTCGATGCCGAGCCAATATTTGCTACTCTGGCGGGTCGTAAGGAAGAGAGAAGGAGGAATTAGGATTTGCGGTGATTATCGAAGAGTAAACGCAGTGACGCGCGTCGATGCCGAGCCAATATTTGCTACTCTGGCGGATTCTATAAGTTTTTTTTGAAGATAGATCTGACGAAAGGGATTTTCCAGCTTTCTCGGAGTGTGTGGAGTCGCAAGGTGATGGCTTTTAGTACACCTGGGGGCTTGAAAACAGGACAAAGCCTTACCCTTCACGATGACCAACTCGCCAGCAGCTTTTAGCGAGGTCATGCACGAGGTCAGTAAGTGCTTGATTGTGCCAGAAGGATAAGATCGAAAAGGTCAGACATGCTCCTCATCCTCAGACCAAAACTCAGGTAAGGTCAGAAAGAGCTCCTTGCAGTAGTAGAGGGAATCGGGAGAAATCACTTTACGGTAGAGAAAGAGCTCCTTGCAGTAGTAGAGGGAATCGAGAGACATCACTTTACGGTAGAGAAAGAGCTCCTTGCAGTAGTAGAGGGAATCGAGAGACCACTTTACGGTAGAGAAAGAGCTCCTTGCAGTAGTAGAGGGAATCGAGAGACATCACTTTACGGTAGAGAAAGAGCTCCTTGCAGTAGTAGAGGGAATCGAGAGACATCACTTTACGGTAGAGAAAGAGCTCCTTGCAGTAGTAG
>NW_026112183.1:40000-47500 GCF_024679095.1 Eriocheir sinensis | reverse complement strand
AACTCTAGAATCACACCCGCACACAAATATATACACAGCCTTTAAGATACGTACACAGCCCCACCAAAACGCACACAGATACGTACATATCCTTACCAACACGCACACAGGCTACCAAACACGTACACAGCCCCGCCAGCACGCACACACATACGCACACGGCCTTTAAAACACGTACACAAAACTCTAGAATCACACCCACCGCCGCGCGCACGCACACACACACGCACACAGGCTGCTAAAAACGTACATGGACCCAGAAATACACACATGGACCCCCAAAAACACACACACACACAGGTACACACACTCCCAAAAAACGTACATGGATAAAACTCTACAATCACACCCACATACAGACACGCACACAAGCCACCAAAACGCACACGGACCCATAAAAACGCACACAGACACACTGGAGGACGTACGCCGGGGGAGAGTTACCACACCCACCTTTAAACATGGGACCAAAACTCTAGAATCACACCCACATACACAGACACGCACACAAGCCCCCAAAACGCACATGGACCCATAAAAACGCACACAGACCCATAAAAACGCACACAGACCCATAAAAACGCACACAAACACACTGGGGGACGTACACCGGGGGGGAGTAACCGCGCTCACCTTTAAACACAGGACCAAAACTCTAGAATCACACCCAAGTACACAGACACGCACACAAGCCCCCAAAACGCACACAGACCCATAAAAACGCACACAGCCACACTGGGGGACGTACACCGGGGGGGAGTAACCGCGCCCACCTTTAAACATGGGACCAAAACTCTAGAATCACACCCACATACACAGACACGCACACAAGCCCCCAAAACGCACATGGACCCATAAAAACGCACACAGACACACTGGGGGACGTACGCCGGGGGGGAGTAACCGCGCCCACCTTTAAACATGGGACCAAAACTCTAGAATCACACCCACATACACAGACACGCACACAAGCCCCCAAAACGCACATGGACCCATAAAAACGCACACAGACCCATAAAAACGCACACAAACACACTGGGGGACGTACGGCGGGGGAGAGTTACCGCACCCACCCTTCCCGCCCATCCCGGCCACACCCATCTCACCTGTTTTCTCCTTGTTCTCTGGTCTCCGGCGGTCTCTAGGGGTTTCTAAGGGCGTAGAGAACGACTATCACATTATTTCCAGCCTCGGACACCTCCTTAAGGCTGTGCAATGGCGGGAAAAGGGGAAAATCAGAGGCTTTGGGGGTTGGCGGGGAGAGGGGCGGCGGCCATCTTGTTTGAGGGCCACTCCTTGGTACATTTTATTTTGCTTTATTTTGCGCCCAACGGTGTTTTATGGACGGGAAGGGATTGGGAAAAATATATGAGGTGTTTTTATGGGGTTAATTTGTCTTTGGGAGGTGTTTGGATGGTGTTTGGATATATGCGGATATTCGAATGCCCTTATTTTGGGGTGTTTTGAGGTGCCTATCGGTGTTTTATTGAAGGGAAATGATTGGGAAAAATATATTCGGTGTTTTTATGGGGTTAATTTGTCTTTGGGCGCTGTTTGGATTGTGTTTTGATATATGCGGTTATTCGAATGCCCTTATTTTGGGGTGTTTTGAGGTGCCTAACGGTGTTTTATTGAAGGGAAAGGATTGGGAAAAATATATTCGGTGTTTTTATGGGGTTAATTTGTCTTTGGACGCTGTTTGGTTGGTGTTTTAATATATGAGGGAATTCGAATGCCCTTATTTTGGGGGCTTTTCCGTGTTTTATTGGTGTTTTATGGACGGGAAAGGATTGGGAAAAATATATGAGGTGTTTTTATGGGGTTAATTTATCTTTGGGCGCTGTTTGGTTGGTGTTTTAATATATGAGGGTATTCGAATGCCCTTATTTTGGGGGCTTTTCCGTGTTTTATTGGTGTTTTATGGACGGGAAAGGATTGCGAAAAATATATAAGGTGTTTTTATGGGGTTAATTTATCTTTGGGCGCTGTTTGGTTGGTGTTTTAATATATGCGGATATTCGAATGCCCTTATTTTGGGGTGTTTTGAGGTGCCTATTGGTGTTTTATGGACGAGAAATGATTGGGAAAAATATATGTGGTGTTTTTATGGGGTTAATTTGTGTTTTGAAGGTGTTTTGATAGTGTTTGGATATATGCGGATATTCGAATGTCCTTATTTTGGGGGCTTTTCCGTGTTTTATTGGTGTTTTATGGACGGGAAAGGATTGCGAAAAATATATTCGGTGTTTTTATGGGGTTAATTTGTCTTTGGAAGGTGTTTGGGTGGTGTTTGGATATATGCGGATATTCGAATGCCCTTATTTTGGGGGCTTTTCCGTGTTTTATTGGTGTTTTATTGACGGGAAATGATTGGCAAAAATATATAAGGTGTTTTTATGGGGTTAATTTGTCTTTGGACGCTGTTTGGTTGGTGTTTTGATATATGCGGATATTCGAATGCCCTTATTTTGGGGGCTTTTCCGTGTTTTATTGGTGTTTTATGGACGGGAAAGGATTGGGAAAAATATATAAGGTGTTTTTATGGGGTTAATTTGTCTTTGGACGCTGTTTGGTTGGTGTTTTAATATATGAGGGAATTCGAATGCCCTTATTTTGGGGGCTTTTCCGTGTTTTATTGGTGTTTTATGGACGGGAAAGGATTGAGAAAAATATATGTGGTGTTTTTATGGGGTTAATTTGTCTTTGGAAGGTGTTTTGATAGTGTTTTGATATATGCGGATAATCGAATGCCCTTATTTTGGGGTGTTTTGAGGTGCCTATCGGTGTTTTATTGACGAGAAATGATTGAGAAAAATATATGTGGTGTTTTTATGGGGCTAATTTGTCTTAGGAAGGTGTTTGGATAGTGTTTGGATATATGCGGATATTCGAATGTCCTTATTTTGGGGGCTTTTCCGTGTTTTATTGGTGTTTTAATGAAGGGAAATGCGTGATTAAAAATATATTCGGTGTTTTTATGGGATTAATTTGTCTTTGGGCGCTGTTTGGATTATGTTTTGATATATGCGGGTATTCGAATGCCCTTATTTTGGGGGCTTTTCCGTGTTTTATTGGTGTTTTATGGACGGGAAAGGATTGGGAAAAATATATAAGGTGTTTTTATGGGGCTAATTTGTCTTTGGAAGGTGTTTGGATTGTGTTTTGATATATGCGGATATTCGAATGCCCTTATTTTGGGGGCTTTTCCGTGTTTTATTGGTGTTTTATTGAAGGGAAATGATTGATAAAAATATATTCGGTGTTTTTATGGGGTTAATTTGTCTTAGGAAGGTGTTTTGATAGTGTTTTGATATATGCGGATAATCGAATGCCCTTATTTTTGGGGGGGTTCCGTGTTTTATTGGTGTTTTATTGAAGGGAAATGATTGGGAAAAATATATTCGGTGTTTTTATGGGGCTAAATGGTGTTTTGAAGGTGTTTTGATAGTGTTTGGATATATGCGGATATTCGAATGCCCTTATTTTGGGGGGGTTTCCGTGTTTTATTGGTGTTTTATTGAAGGGAAATGATTGGGAAAAATATATTCGGTGTTTTTATGGGGTTAATTTGTCTTTGGGCGCTGTTTGGTTGGTGTTTTAATATATGAGGGTATTCGAATGCCCTTATTTTGGGGGCTTTTCTGTGTTTTATTGGTGTTTTATGGACGGGAAATGATTGGAAAAAATATATTCGGTGTTTTTATGGGGCTAATTTGTCTTTGAAAGGGGTTTTGATTGTGTTTGGATATATGCGGATATTCGAATGCCCTTATTTTGGGGGCTTTTCCGTGTTTTATTGGTGTTTTATTGAAGGTAAATGTTTGATAAAAATATATTCGTTGTTTTTTATGGGGTTAATTTGTGTTTGGAAGGTGTTTTGATAGTGTTTGGATATATGCGGATATTCGAATGCCCTTATTTTGGGGGCTTTTCCGTGTTTTATTGGTGTTTTATTGAAGGGAAATGCTTGATAAAAATATATTCGGTGTTTTTATGGGGTTAATTTGTGTTTGGAAGGTGTTTTGATAGTGTTTGGATATATGCGGATATTCGAATGCCCTTATTTTGGGGGCTTTTCCGTGTTTTATTGGTGTTTTATTGAAGGGAAATGATTGGGAAAATATATTCGGTGTTTTTATGGGGTTAATTTGTCTTTGGGCGCTGTTTGGATTGTGTTTTGATATATGCGGATATTCGAATGCCCTTATTTTGGGGGCTTTTCCGTGTTTTATTGGTGTTTTATTGAAGGGAAATGATTGATAAAAATATATTCGGTGTTTTTATGGGGTTAATTTGTCTTTGGGCGCTGTTTGGATTGTGTTTTGATATATGCGGATATTCGAATGCCCTTATTTTGGGGTGTTTTGAGGTGCCTATCGGTGTTTTATGGACGGGAAAGGATTGGGAAAAATATATAAGGTGTTTTTATGGGGTTAATTTGTCTTTGGACGCTGTTTGGTTGGTGTTTTAATATATGAGGGAATTCGAATGCCCTTATTTTGGGGGCTTTTCCGTGTTTTATTGGTGTTTTATTGAAGGGAAATGCTTGATTAAAAATATATTCGGTGTTTTTTATGGGGTTAATTTGTCTTTGGGAGATGTTTGACTGGTGTTTTAATATAAGTGGATAATCGAATGCCCTTATTTTGGGGGCTTTTTGATATTTTATTGGTGTTTTATGGACGGGAAATGATTGGGAAAAATATATTCGGTGTTTTTATGGGGTTAATTTGCCTTTGGGCGCTGTTTGGATTGTGTTTTGATATATGCGGATATTCGAATGCCCTTATTTTGGGGGCTTTTCCGTGTTTTATTGGTGTTTTATTGAAGAGAAATGATTGGGAAAAATGTATTCGGTGTTTTTATGGGGTTAATTTGTCTTAGGAAGGTGTTTGGATTGTGTTTTGATATATGCGGATATTCGAATGCCTTTATTTTGGGGGCTTTTCCGTGTTTTATTGGTGTTTTATTGAAGGGAAATGATTGGGAAAAATATATTCGGTGTTTTTATGGGGTTAATTTGCCTTTGGGCGCTGTTTGGATTGTGTTTGGATATATGCGGATATTCGAATGCCCTTATTTTGGGGGCTTTTCTGTGTTTTATTGGTGTTTTATTGAAGGGAAATGATTGATTAAAAATATATTCGGTGTTTTTATGGGGTTAATTTGTCTTTGGGAGACGTTTGACTGGTGTTTTAATATAAGTGGATAATCGAATGCCCTTATTTTGGGGGCTTTTCCGTGTTTTATTGGTGTTTTATTGAAGGGAAATGCTTGACAAAAATATATTCGGTGTTTTTATGGGGTTAATTTGTCTTAGGAAGGTGTTTTGATAGTGTTTTGATATATGCGGATAATCGAATGCCCTTATGTTGGGGTGTTTTGAGCTGCTTATCGGTGTTTTATTGAAGGGAAATGATTGGGAAAAATATATTCGGTGTTTTTATGGGGTTAATTTGTCTTTGGGCGCTGTTTGGATTGTGTTTTGATATATGCGGATATTCGAATGCCCTTATTTTGGGGGCTTTTCCGTGTTTTATTGGTGTTTTATTGAAGGGAAAGGATTGGGAAAAATATATAAGGTGTTTTTATGGGGCTAATTTATCTTTGGGCGCTGTTTGGATTGTGTTTTGATATATGCGGATATTCGAATGCCCTTATTTTGGGGGCTTTTCCGTGTTTTATTGGTGTTTTATTGAAGGGAAATGATTGGGAAAAATATATTCGGTGTTTTTATTGGGTTAATTTGTGTTTGGGCGCTGTTAATTTGGATTGTGTTTTGATATATGCGGATATTCGAATGCCCTTATTTCGGGGTCTTTTCCGTGTTTTATTGGTGTTTTATTGAAGGGAAATGCTTATAAAAAATATATTCGGTGTTTTTATGGAGATAATTTGTCTTAGGAAGGTGTTTTGATAGTGTTTTGATATATGCGGATATACGAATGCCCTTATTTTGGGGGCTTTTCCGTGTTTTATTGGTGTTTTATTGAAGGGAAATGCTTGTAAAAAATATATTCGGTGTTTTTTATGGGATTAATTGGTGTTTTGATAGTGTTTTGATATATGTGGATATTCGAATGCCCTTATTTTGGGGGCTTTTCCGTGTTTTATTGGTGTTTTATTGAAGGGAAATTCTGGATAAAAATATATACGGTGTTTTTATGGGGTTAATTCGTGTTTGAACGTGTTTTAATGGTATTTTTTATGCAGTAGTGTCTGGTTGCATTCGTTAACTCTGTTTATTTTTATTAATCTGCCTCTCGGTGTTTTATTAACGGGAAATACTTAATAAAAACATGATTGGTGTTTTTTCTGGGTTTAATTCGTGTTTTAAAATTCCTCCGTGGGTCAAATTTTCACATGTTTCAACCACGTATGAATGAGATGTGGTGACGTTTTGGGTGATCGTGGGTGATTGGTTGCGCCTAGGATTGTGATTTTTGGTGGGATTGTAGTTGAATGATTGGTCTTGATTGTGTAAAAATTTGAAGGCTCTAAGTTGAAGGGAAAGCTGAGAAAATTGAGTACGAAGTTGACTAAAAATTTTACCTACGATATTGTCAGAATTGTGGATGAGATGTATTTATTTTTTGGGTGATTGTGGGTGATTGGGTGAAGCTAGGATTGTGATATTTGGTGGGATTGTAGTTGGATGATTGGTCTTGATTGTGTAAAAATTTGAAAGCTCTAAGTTGAAGGGAAAGATGAGAAAATTGAGTACGAAATTGACTAAAAATTTTACCTACGATATTGTCAGAGTTGTGGATGAGATGTATTTATTTTTTGTTTAATTGTGGGTGATTGGTTGCGCCTAGGATTGTGATTTTTCGCGGGATTGTAGTTGAATGATTGGTCTTGATTGTGTAAAAATTTGAAAGCTCTAAGTTGAAGGGAAAGTTGAGAAAATTGAATGCGAAGTTGACTGAAATTTTTTGGAGTTTTCAGACCTGTGGATGAGATATAGTTACCTTTTGGGTGATTGTGGATGATTGGTTGCGCCTAGGATTGTGATATTTGGTGGGATTGTAGTTGGATGATTGGTCTTGATTGTGTAAAAATTTGAAAGCCCTAAGTTGACGGCAAAGTTGAGAAAATTGAGTACGAAGTTGACTAAAAATTTTACCTACGATATTGTCAGAGTTGTGGATGAGATGTATTTATTTTTTGTTTAATTGTGGGTGATTGGTTGCGCCTAGGATTGTGATTTTTTGGTGGGATTATAGTTGAATGATTGGTCTTGATTGTGAAAAAAAATGAAAGCTCTAAGTTGAAGGGAAAGTTGAGAAAATAGAATGCGAAGTTGACTGAGAATTTTTGGAGTTTTCAGACCTGTGGATGAGATATAGTTACCTTTTGGGTGATTGTGGATGATTGGTTGCGCCTAGGATTGTGATATTTGGTGGGATTGTAGTTGGATGATTGGTCTTGATTGTGTAAAAATTTGAAAGCCCTAAGTTGACGGCAAAGTTGAGAAAATTGAATGCAAAATTGACTGAA